>NW_027370223.1:0-37356 GCF_046119375.1 Phyllobates terribilis
TATTGTTCTCTTCTTTAAATTTGAATTCTTATATATTGTTTTTTGTTGTGTTCCTTGGGAGGTGGGGTTATTCTAAGAGTTTGTTAAAGTGGTGTAATTGATTTGTATTTACACCACCTACAATGGTGATACTCCAATTATCATAGACAATTTTTAAAAAGAAAATTAAAATAGTTTGTAAGAGTTTTTTAGTGGTTCAAAATCATCATTAGACTTGAGTATCCCATTTGTGATACTCACTCTTGCACAATTTATGAGATAAATAGGCCCATTTTTTATAACTTTTTATTTAAATAATGTTAAAGAAATAGAATACTTTGTATTTGATAGATATAATGATGTAAAAATAAAAACAAAGATGATGATACTTTAGGTGAGTATCACCATTATGGTACAAGAATATCATAATATCATGTGGAAGAGAGAGAAATAATAAAAAACTTGTTATGATACTCTAGATGAGTATCACCATTGTAGATGCTCTAACTCATTGTATAATATTTGACTAGAGTCTTTTATCGGTATTGGAGTTATGTTATAAGCAAGAGTTTTTTCCTCCATGTTTAAGCCGGATTTAGATGAGTCTATTGTTAATAATATAACTACAAGCTTGAATCTCATGAAACTTATCGATATATTTATTAGTGGATAACAATATGAATAGTAAGTCATATAAAGTTTGTTTATCTCTGGGTTGTGCTAATTGATCTTTATTTGAATTGAATTGCAATAAATTTGAATTTAAATAATGTGGGTTGATCTCTCACTAGGGGTATATGCATCATTATAAACGTCCATATATGTAATACACAAACGTCTATTTATATTGGTGTACAAAGAATTTGAAAATTTACCACCTTTAAAAGCAGTAAAAGCATAACAAATAATAATCTGATGAATAAAAGAATACAAATTTAACAACAAGTAAAGGATTAGCAGAAGATCGAGATTATTACTTGAGTAGCATAATCGAGCTCTTGAATTAACCATCTAGATTAGTTGTCGAGCAACCATTTTAAAGGTTTTTATAGATTGAATTACCTATCAGATAAGGAAGTCATTAAATTCTGTAACGCCAGATTAAATGCGGGGCGAAATCGTTATGTTCTGTAACGCCAGAATAAATGCATGAGGAAGCTGAAAAGGGAATAACATGAGTCGTATTTAATTTTTCCGGCTTATCTTACAAGATTGATGGTACTTTTGAATTGTCATAAGGGGTATAACAGGTTACTTCAGAAGATACCAATCTTACTGTAAGGGTTAGATTAAAAATTTGGAAGTTAAATTGAAAATATTAGAAAAATTATATTAGTGCATCTAATGAATACGAGCTCTTTTGAAAAAATCCCGTCAAAATAGATAGAACGATAAAAAATTAATATAAGAATTGGAAATTAAAATAACAATTTTTTTTATAAGGAGGGAGTACATTTAAATAGATTAGATTGATGTGGTGTAATTAAAAAGATGATTAGGGTATGGGAAAAAGATGTAATTTGGCAAGTAGGTAGGTAGAACATAGGATCATGCGCACCTGAACCGCACGCGTAAGTTGACTTAATTCTATGCTAAGTGTTTTGTGGCGGTATCGACAAGCAAAGCTAAGGTAAGGTAAACTAGACACACATGCACTCCCACCATTTCTCGAGGGGTCTCTATTTCCAATTATCATCATTAGCAATTAAAATAATCCTAATAACGTATGATCGAATTGTAAAATGGTGCGCGACCGACCGGGCATGCAAATGCACATGCTGCACGACCGGCTGACCTCCATCTATCCAACGCATTTGTCCTTCTTCCTTCCTTCTAAAAGCATCATAACTTTCTGCACCCTCTATCTACACAACATACTATAATTAATTAACTAACCAGCCATACTATAATTAAATTACTACTATTAGGCATGGTGCATGTGTACATTGGAAGTCTAGAGCACATTGTATATAGTTGCACACATCTATCTATGCAGACTTTATCAAGTATGGGTAAGAATGTTTTCTTCTTACTTCCATCTCTCTCTGTGTGCATATATACTTGTCTTATACTGCCACAATATGATTGTACACGTCTTTTACTTCTTATTCTAAGTAAGTATTCTATTTTTTTTTATAAAACTAAATTGTTGGGGGAGTAGTTTTTTTTTTTAACGAGATTATATATATTGAAACGTTATTTATATTATATTTGTTTGATGTAAATCATTAAACAATACAAAAATGTGTTATACTCATGTCAAAAATGAACGTAAGTATAATAAAATTGATTTATTGTTTTTATCAGTCAATATTATATTTAGTATTCATGCTTGGTTCATTGGCCAGCTGAGCCACACATTGGTTTATTCATATGAGAATTTTGATCAATTTAAATTTTAATCTACAAAATGAACAGAAGTTGTTAGCACTAAATTGATCTAATTCGACATTCATATATGATTTATTCTTACACGAGATTTGATATGAGTTTTTTTTATTTCAAAGATATAGAATGTGAAAAATATTTTATAAGAATGAATAGGTTATAGATTTTGTAACATGGGCACGTCAAAATGCCTACTTACCCGTGTCAACACGAGATGACACAGATCCAGGTATGAAATACGGCCCTGATCCTCCAGTATGCACTCAAATACTTCACGAAGCCAAATCAGAATGCTTTAAATTTTAAACTGGAAATTGACTATTAGGTTTCTATTGTTTTATGTCCAAGTTGAATAATAAGATAAACATAAAAGTCCATTCCTACCAGGAGTCTTGTAATCTCATTTTATACACCTCAAAGAGAATGAAACTTCATCAAAGTTTCGATGTGGGAGGCTAAAAATTTTAACTTGTAACATAAATTTTTATACACATCAAATGAGAGAAAGTTTCATTGAGTTCCTATGGGGGAAAACCTTTGTACATGTGCTAATATAGATAGTTTTAATTTATTGGGTTAAAGTGGATAGTTTTAATTGTACATGTCCTAATATGTATAGTTTTAGTTTTTTTATAAAAGTGGGTGGTTTTAATTATAATAGTTATTTATCAATTATATATTTTTCATAACTTTTTGTTGAAGTGTCAACTTACCGGTGCCTAAATGTTGGACGGTGTCTCGGTGTCCGGAATTTTCAAGAATAACGTATCGGACATTCAGATCCCTACTTGTATCTGTGTCCATGTAAAATAGGTTATCGATAGATGGTGATTAAAATCTTTAAAGTACAAATGAAATTTTGAAGGTCAAAAAATAGTTTTCCTCTTGAGTTTTAGAGGAGGAATTGTTGTTAGAATAAAAATTGGTATATTTATGTGGTAATTTTGATCAATTTAAATATTAATCTAGGAAATGAGTACAAGTTATTAGCACTAAATCAATATAATAAATATTTATATAAATTATTCTTATGCGGGATTGATATTGCTTTCTTCGTAGGAATGAAATGTGGAATAAGCTAAAAATTGTAAGACAAGTATCTAGTGGAATAAGCTAACTTCATATGTTATTAAAATAAGAGAAAATTATTGGGGATCGCCTCTTATATGGGTATTCATGCCAAACCATTCCTTATACGACTATTAATTTTCAAACACCCATTATATTTAGCAAAGTCACACCTCTTGTCCTTTTTCATAAAAAATACGTCCAAATATGTGCAAAGTCACACCCTTTATATCTATTCTGTTAGGAAAGTCACATCTCTTTAGACGGATTTTTAAACAAAAAAGGATAAAAAATATGACCTTACTAATGGAATAAATATAAAGAATGTTTTAAATCAATGATCATATAAAAAATAATTCAACGACAAATATCCCATACAAAAAATAGTTCCCAAAAAATCAACCCCAATTATTCCCAAAAACCCAAAATCCCATAGCCCCAACACATCAGGCCTAAATTTCACGAATCCTCCGCTGCAAGCAACCAAACCTGTCTTTCCCAAATTCAGATCGCCTGGAATTAATCCCGATGGCATCCCGACTTTTGCACCGCCCCCTCCCACCTTCGCCGCCTCCAGTGATGCAAATCCAGGTCTCAAACCGAGAAAGCAGGCTCCTTTCGCCCCAGCGCCCGGGTCCGGTTCGATTTTCACTTCCTCCTCTCGCCAACCAGATGATCATAGAGTTGCTTCCAGTAGTAACAGAACAGACTCTACTCCTCTGCAGAGTATCAATGTCGGTCAGATTAGCAACAGCTCTCCTCAACCTAGAGGAGATGCTCCATAGTTACCTGCCCAGGTTACCGGTTTCTTTTATCCAAGAACTATCAGTCATGTCAGAACTTAATACTATTGTTTGGAATGCTAGGGGCGCTGGAGGCGCTTTATTTGCTCAATCGATCCGAGATTTGATCCGAATGCACCGCCCTTCTATTCTTGCTATAGTTGAGCCTCGTATTAGCGGTACGAGGGATGATGCTGTGTGCCGTGATATTGGTTTCGATGGAATACTTCGTGTCGATGCGGATGGATTTTCTGGAGGAATATGGCTGCTATGGCGAACGGTAGAGGTCAGTGTTACTCCAATCTCTACCCACCCTCAACACATCACGGTGGAAGTTAAACGAAGAATGGAAGAGTCCTGGATACTCTCAGCAATCTATGCCTCGCCAAATCAGGCGACCCGATATGACCTCTGGCGTCACTTGGGTAATTTCGCAGCTGTGAATAACAAACCTTGGGCACTTGTTGGCGATTTCAATGTTGTTCTGAAGTCGACGGAAAGATCTTCTGCCTCTCATGGAACCACTCGCTCTATGCAGGACTTTGCAGCTTGGGTGTCTGATTTGCATCTCATCGATCTTGGCTGGATTGGCCACAAATTTACCTGGAGAACTGGACGTTCGGAAGCAACCTACAAAGCCGCTCGTCTTGACAGAGGTTTGGTTTCTGAATCCTGGCGCGTTAGATTCCCTGATGCTGTTATTAAACACCTTAGTGCGCCACACTCTGACCATAGCCCGATTATGCTGCAACTAGAGCCGGGAATAGATATGAACCCAATAGCGAGGCCTTTCAAATTCCAACCAATGTGGCAGGATTACTCGAATTTCAAGAAGATGCTGAAAACGAACTGGGCTGAAGAAGGGCTGTTGTCTGATTCTCTGAGAAGGCTGGCTTTGAAGCTGTCTAAGTGGAACAAAGCGGTTTTGGGAATGTATTTGCTAGAAAAAGAAATCTGTGGCGGCAGCTTGATCAAGTGCAGCATCGATTTGATCAAAATCTTTCTTGGGCAACCTTTCAATTGGATCGCGTTCTTCGTATCAAACTTGAGGAGGTTCTAAATCAGGAACAAACTCTCTGGTTTCTCAAATCTCGATCAAATTTCTTGGTGGATGGCGATAGGAACACCAGGTTCTATCATCTATCTACTATTATTCGCAGAAGGGCGATCGGATCTCCGGCATCGAGGATTCTATGGGCTGCTGGATCGAGGATACTGATCAGGTGCAGGCCATCATGCGAAACTTCTTCATTGCCTTATTTACTCAGGAGGAGAATCAGATCTGTTATGCGCCTACTGCTGCTCAGTTCTTTCCTTTCCCGCCCCTACCCAACGCTACTTATCATGATTTGAGCACGAATTTTACTGCGGAAGAAGTTCAGCGTGCTTTGTTCATGATGAATCCCCATAAGTCCCCGGGTCCCGATGGATTTCACGTGTCCTTTTTGATGTAGGGATATCCCTACAATGCTCGGATCTAGAGTTCAATCCTTTCCAAACATCAAGAACAAGTGTCCTAGATGTTATCCTAGCTTGGAAACAAGCTTGGATGCAAAATAGAGATAGAAGTGAAATGAAAACAAAGGGGGATAAGTTCTTGAGTGATTCTTAAGCTCTCTTGCAAGCACCTTGGACTTAACCTCAACACAATGCAAGCCTACAAGAAACAAACAAGCTATAACACAACACAACTAGGGGATATACCACCTAGAGCACCATGAGTTTCCCTAATCAAGTTCATACAATAACAATCACACAAACAAGATATAATTGGGCAAGAGATAAGGTTGTTTTCAGTTGATCAACCAACAAACCAAGGTGGCCTCCAAATGATAGGAAGGAGTCTATGCTCGACTTACAACTTGTGTGTTTTTAATCAATTCAAAGGCCCCTAAAAATGAGCTATCTCTTGGCTTTTATACCAAGTGAGAGCCGGCCCTTTGAACCTCATAAAGTTCACTTACTTAAGACCACAATACCCTAAGAAATGTTTCATAACAAACATAAGGAAGCTTGTGCAAATTGCACTTGAAAGTGACATAGCCGGCTAGAGGGCCTATCCGGGTATGTCCTAAAGTTAGCTCTTTGTAGCTTGACTTGGTCCAGAAATGACCACTGCTCGTCGAGGTCCTCCCACTGCTCGTCGAGGTCCTCTCACTGCTCGTCGAGGGTCTCACACCGATCCTGCACGTAGGACTATCTACACCACTCGTCGAGGGCCTTACACTGCTCGTCGAGGTCCTCTCACTGCTCGAGGGTCTCACACCGATCCTGCACGTAGGACTATCTACACTACTCGTCGAGGGCCTTACACTGCTTGTCGAGGTCCTCTCACTGCTCGTCGAGGGTCTCACAACGATCCTCTTAGCCATGGCTCTTGTGATTGCCCTTTGAGGAGTTGTTGATAGGGATGCTCCTGCATCACTTTTACCAGAAAAATTGGGAGATCGTTGGCCAGAAAGTGACGGATTCAGTTCTGAATTTACTCAACAACAGAACTCTGGAGCCAAGACTTGGAGATGCTTTCTTGGCTCTTATTCGCAAGGTAGATGACCCGAAACAGCCTGGCCATTTCCGCCCTATTGCTCTCTTAAATGTGGTCTTTAAGATGGCTACCAAGGCTATTGTTAACAAACTCAAACCGCACTTTCCTTCTATCATATCCCCAACCCAATCCGCCTTTATTCCGGGAAGACAAATCTCGGATAATATCGTCATTGTTAATGAGGGAATACATGCCATGAATGCTACGAGAGGAACCAATTGGATACTTGTCAAAGTAGACCTTGCTAAAGCCTACGACAGGGTTCGCTGGGACTTTCTTGAATCAACCTTGATTGATGTGGGGCTTCCCAAGGACCTAATTCAAACCATCATGCTCTGCCAGACTAGTGGTTCGCTTAGCGTTCTATGGAATGGAGAAAGAACGGATAGCTTTAAACCAACCCGAGGAATTAGACAGGGGGATCCGCTCTCCCCATATTTGTTCGTACTATGTATGGAGAGATTGTCTCAAATAATTCAGCTTGCGGTCAGCGAAGGCAGATGGGAACCGTGTTCTATTGGAGGAGTCTCTATTTCACATTTGTTCTTTGCGGACGATTTGGTTTTATTTGCGAAAGCTTCTCCTTCGCAAGCGGCTGTTATCCGATCATGCCTTGATGATTTCTGTAAGATATCCGGGGAAAAAGTGAATTATGACAAGAGCAGTATACTCTTCTCAAGGGCGGTTTCTGAGCAATACAGAGCCGATATTGTGACACGCATCAATATGCCTGAAGCGGCTGAGTTCGGTGATTATCTTGGTGTCCCAACAGCGGTAGGCCGTATGACGAAAGTTCATTACAGAAAGCTGCTGGATAAGGTTGCTAGCCGGCTCCAAGGATGGAAATCTAAGCACCTTTCTCTTGCTGGACGTGTGAAGTTGGCCAACTCCGTGCTTTCAAGTATCTCGGTTTATTCTATGGAGACCCAATACCTTCCTCGGGGTGTGTGTGATGAGATTGACAAGAAGATAAGGGGATTCATCTGGGGCTCTACTGCGGAACATCGGCACCCACACTTAGTGGCCTGGGATAAGATTGCGAAACCGAAAGTTGAAGGAGGTCTGGGAATACAACCAATGCGGCTTAAAAATTCAGTTTCATTGGCAAAATTGGGGTGGAGGGTTCTTACTGAACCTGATTCACTGTGGTCGCGTGTCATCAGAGGAAGATATTGCCATGGCAGGGCTGATTCTGATATCTTCACGCGTGTTAGAAACTCTTCGAGAACGTGGAAGGGACTCACTCATAGCAACCAGATTTTGCAAAAAGGAATCGACATGAATGTTAGCGATGGCACCTCAACCTTCTTCTGGGACCATAGGTGGATCCGGGATACACCTCTAAGTGATTTGGCTTCTAACACAATCCCAAACACTCTCCAAGGCGCCACTGTTGCTGAGCTTTGGAATGATGGCTGCTGGAATTGGAACGTGTATGAGCCTCTATTGCCAGCTGATGTGCGAAATCAGATTGTGCATTCCTTCCAGCCAGATCCGAACCTGAAAGACAACATCTTTTGGACCCTCTCTTCTAGTGGAAAGTTTACTGCTTGCTCGGCTATGAAGGCGATCAGACCAGCTCCTGAGATCTCTAAGGACTCTAATTTCTGGAGGGCTATTTGGCGAGTAAAAGCCCAGCAAAGACCACGCCAATTCTTGTATCTTCTTGCTAATAACGGGGTACTTACGAATGAAAGAAGATTCAGAAGGCACATGACGGATAATCCTGCTTGCTTGTGATGTTCTTAACCTGAAACAGTCCTCCACGCCTTCAGAGATTGTGCTGACATTAAGCTGGCTTGGCTGGTGCTAGCTGGTAATGACTTGCCTGCCACATTTTTCACCAGCGATTCTACTGTAGAGTGGATGAAGTGCAACCTTGAATTCTCTCCTGCCTGGGCCAGTTACTTCGCTGTTATGAATTGGCATATTTGGAAGACAAGGAACGAGCTTTGCTTCAACAATACTGACTTAATCAGCTCTCTGACCTGTAGTGTTGTGCGTCAATCAAGGCTTTGAATGATGTGCTGGCTATTAAAGCGAGAAACAGAACTCCTCCCATCTTGCCTCCTACTGTTTGGCGTCCCCCTCCTCCCAATTGGCTAAAACTTAAAATCGATGGCTCTTCGAGAGGTAACCCCAGGGCAGTAGGCGGCGGTGCAGTTATACGAGACAGAAATGGGCTATTCCTCCATGGTTTTTGCTTTAAGGGACCTACTGGTACTGCTCTCTTATGCGAAATATTGGCTTGATTTAAGGGTCTTCAACTCGCTGTAGAAAAAGGTGTTGCTAATCTTTGGCTTGAAAGTGACTCAATCGAGGTTGTTCAATTGCTTCAAACCCGCCAGCTTGCTGCACATCGACACAAGAACATCGTCCTGAGCTGCTGGATGCTGCTTGATAGCGCCTTTGATGCCTAGCAAGTTCATCACTACCCCCGGAGCTGCAACTCTTTGGCTAACGGCTTTGCTGCTCTGAGTCATTCCCAAGACCTTTCTGATGTTTATTTTGATGTTATTCCTAGTAGCTTAGCAGACATACTCCTCAAGGAGTCTATTTCTCCTAATTTGTAATTCTTGTTTTTCTCTTAATAAAGGGCTTGACCCTATTTGCACAAAAAAAAAGGAGGGTCGGCTCTAGGCATGTGAGAAGTGAGCACATTTACTATGCCTCTATTTTTATCACGGCCTCTAGTCAAAAAATTGATATTTTTTATAAAATATAAATAATTTAAAAGATCGAAAATTTAAGAAAACAATTCCTGGCCATCTTGTGATCAATTGTAATTCATCTGGAAAAAAAGAGGACGGAAGGTCTAACTTTGAGCGAGCGAGTGTCTCTGCAAAGTTAGAGGATCGCGCTTCTGAAAAAAAGAAAGAAGATACAAGTAATCTGGGCAAAGCAAGTCTACGGGTGGAATCCTGCACAAGCGCATAGAAGATTTGGTCCAAGGAAGGGAAGGCCGGTGAAGCTACAGTTTAAGGGAAAGGGAAACAACATGGAGTTTGTTAGGATTTCTAATTTTGGATTGTGAATGAACTGGGATTCCCAAGATGGACAAATCAAGAGAAGCGCTGATGCACACGAATTTCCAACGTGGAAGCTACAAAATCAAGTTGAAGAAGCAAAAGCTGATTTGGAGCGTAGATGCAATTCTGCAGCAAATAAAATCACGCGGATCTCAGAGGTGGCGTTCTTCATATGCAGTGAGATATAGAATTGCTAGCTTAAGGGTTGTCAGTTAGAATTACTATATAAGACGTGCATAGGAGTGTTGTTAGGCACGAGTTTTGAGCATCACGGGCTGAAGAGAGCAAAGCGTTTAAGCTAGAGAGAAAGCTAGGGGAAAGCTACATAGAGCTTAAGTCGTTGTGAGCAAAGTTATAGCCTAAAACACTTAGGAGCTTAATAGAGAGAGATTACTTGTATGAGCTGAACGAAACTTGTATTTTTAGAGAGAGTTGCATTGAGATAGGAGTAGTGACAGAGGGTTTCATTAAGCCCTCACCAAAGCAATATTTCCCTAACTACTACTGATGCTATCCTGGCTTGCAATCACTCGATTCAAGGCAACCGTGAGACGACCCCGACCATGGCATCCTCCTTGGACGAATACTTAGTGTATATAGTTATTAAGTATTCTATTATTAATTCGCATTCACATTTTTATGCATTTTCTTTTTCTTTTTTTTGTGTGTTTTTCTTATGCTTAAGAGGACCGGCCCATTACTTAGAATAAGGCCCAAGCCCACTAGGGTTTTGGAAGGTTTCATTTGTCTATACATATCCTTCTTGTATTGCTTTTACAATCACGTTGAATTTGAGAGCTAAGCTTGTGTTTAAACACCCTTAGCTTCGACGTCAAACCCGGCTCGGGCTTCCACCTCCACGAGCCATTTAGCTCACGCATCCAACTAAACACTTAAACACAAATCGACGACTAGGTGAATGTGCTCGATCTAGATCCGCGCACGATACAAATCAACTCCCAGTCGATTTCGTATCTACTAAAGAAAAGTGGTAAGTAGGGGTCGAATCTCACAGGGAACCGAAATGGAATCAATTCTTGCGATACTAATTTAATCAAATCGAAACGTAACAAAGAGGAATTTGGTAAAAACTAATTGCCAATGATTGTTTGATGACTAAAATGGGACAAACACTTCATATGACTGGTATTCAACTATTAAGTTGATTCAATGGTCCTAGGTTCCTCTATTTGGTTTCTCTCTCTTCCTCTATTGCCTATATATCTTCTAATTGTCCTAATCCTTGTTCCTTTATAGCTAATTAAATCAACTAGCCCTAATATCCCTTACCTACAAATCCATCCCTAAAACTATTAAGACTAATTTCTAGGCAAGTACAAGAATAGATAGGAATGTGCAGTGCCACTTGGCTACTAACACATCATTATCATCCACACCCCTACAAGTCCAACTAGTCCATGTAGTTGTTTTGCTACTCTAATGGTTAGATTCTCCAACTAGGATAAATGTAAGCCTAGCTATATGAAATTGAACTAAACAACCTAAGTGATCAATCTAGAATGCAAATTCTATTCAATAATTAAGCAAGAGTACAAAGCAATTGAGATATATTAGTAATGAGAACCAAAGGATTAGAAACCTCAAATTGAATCAGCCTAATGGCTCCAACCAATCACACAAAGTCTAAGAGACCACTCCTGGCTCATTGCTAGAAAACTACGTAAAAAGCATTGTAAAATGATAATGGATTAATGGATTAGGAGGAGTCAAGCTCTCCCTATTTATTCTAAAATAAAAAAAGCTTAACCTAATTAACCCTAGCCCAGACTTTACAAATGAAGGAAGCCCAAATCCCAAGCGCATCATCAAGGAGAAGTAGGGTTTTGATGGTTTCTCCGCCCGGCAGGGGCGCGGTCATGTGTGTGTCGGCGCGGTCACGCCTTGGGCTGAGTCTTGGACTTTCCGCTCATGGGATGGCGCGGTCGCGCGGTGTTGAGGCGCGGTCGCGTGCCTAGCGCGGTCAAGTGGCTCCTAGCGCGGTCGCGTCACTGATATGTGCGACTCCAGCTTGTACCCTTTGGTTGTCTTTCCTTCGGATGCCTATAACCCTCGTGTTTAGTGCCTTGACTTCGCTTGGTCTGGATCATGGTAATATATGCTATAGACATGCCAAATCCCTTGATATAGATGCTAAAGACCACGTATTATGATGTACTAAACGCTACCTATCAAACACCCCCACACTTGAACTTTGCTCGTCCTCAAGTAAGCTGCTGCTAACCTCACGACAAACTTAGCGGATATGGAAGATTCGACACTAGTGGTCGTCGGCTCCACACTCTAGCTTTGAGTACCTACAATCATACAAGAATGGGCGTAGACTCCAACTCTAGAATA
Organism: Phyllobates terribilis; assembly: GCF_046119375.1. NCBI lineage: Eukaryota > Metazoa > Chordata > Amphibia > Anura > Dendrobatidae > Phyllobates > Phyllobates terribilis. The sequence goes on from NW_027370223.1 coordinate 12,150, forward strand.
AAAACTCCAAAACCATGCCAACTAACTAACTAGACTCTAACTCCAACAATGGTATCAAGTATCCCCCAAAATTCAAACTATGCTTACCTCTATGCAAATGCAATCACCTAAATCTCCAAACTATACTAAGGATGTTTATATCCAAGTGACATATAAATGTGAATAAAGAAGGATCAAATAGGCGACTAAGACTTGTCCTAACATGCTTCATACTTATGATAATTCCACACAAGTTCCAATACCGTTTAAAGAAAACAACAACCAAAACTCTACTTAAGTTACATCACATGCATTTTTCGTTGCTCCTTTTTATCCTATTTACACATGTTGCACTTATATTTTCACTTTTAGGTATTGGGCATGTCCATGTAATTGTCCGGGCCAATTTGTTTTGAGGTATTGAGCTTGTCCGTCTTACGGTCCATGCTACTAATGAGACTCTTTGCTTATTTGGCCATGGAGGATCGAACTCAAGGTGATCTTTCACACCCCGGAGATTGCGTGCTCTTCCGGTTTATTTCGATTGGAACTCACTACCTTTTTTCATTCATTATGCAAAAAGGACGGGAATAATTTATTATGACATAATGATAAACTAGAGAAGAGATGGTGAATATGCAATCTTAATATGGTTCTAATGCGTCCTAGTCATAATGCACATGCTAAAACCAAAGTCCTTTACATAATCCAACATATCCTCATCATACAAACTTGAAATATTAAGATCTAAAGCATAGTAGGAATATTCAAAGATCATGTATCCTTATAGAAATTCACATAGCCACAAACAAGGGGAAGACTGAGAATACCGACTCTAACAATTCAACTAAGGGGAAAACTGACTCAAAATAATTTAAAAATGCAAGGATAGGTGAAGTAGATCCTCTCCCCCACACATAAACTACACAATATCACTGTGATAAGGACAAATATAACCTAAGTGGAGAAATAAAATTACCTATTCGACGGGTTGCCTCCCGGACAACGCCTTTGTTTAACGTCGTTGGCTCGACGTCTTTCTTTTCTCAACCTGCTCTGGCCAACCTACGGACCAACTCATCCTTTCGAATCCAGTACTACCTTATTCCTTTTTTCTTCTTCATGAGACCCTTGTCGTATCCTCTCTTCATCACTACATAATGCACCGGAGGTAATGTTGATGTCACTCTGGGTACCTGTATAATAGGGGGAAGACAAGGAGGGTTTTCTCCCTCTAACATTAGCATGGGGGACCATCAACCAAACCAACTCTAACCTGTCCACATCCCTTTCGGGATCAACTATCTTTATACCAAACAAATCAGTTGTATCATCTCCTGACTCCTCACCAGTCCCAATATCAAAGCTAACCACATCTCCTTCAAACTCTAGCGACAATGTCCCATTTTCTAATCTACCTTAGTACCAGCTGTCCTCATAAATGGTCTCCCTAACAATATAGGTACGCCTTCCCTATCATTTCTCCATATCTAGCACATAGAAATCTATAGGAAAGAATAACTTATCTACCTTGACTAGCACATTTTCCACTACCCCCTAGGACGAATAGTCGACCCATCAACTAATTGGACTAGAATATATGTTTCATTCAAAGGCCCAAGTCCTAATTGCATGCAAAGGGAATATGGAAAGACATTTATGGCAGCTCCTAAATCTAACATAGCACGATCAAAATCAGTATTGCCAATGTGGGAAGGGACAACCACCATACCATGATCATTGAATTTGGTGGGCATGCGCTTCTAGTAGATGACAGATACTCTTTCTCCGGCTGTTACCTTGCTGGTCCCCTTCATCTTCTGCCTCCTCTTGACTATGCAAAGTTCCTTGAGAAAATTTGTGTACCTTGGTATGCTCTGGACCAGCTTGAGTAGTGGAATATTCACGGCAAACTTGATAAAGATTTCAAACAGCTCCTTGTCATCTATTGGCATGTTGGTGTCTCTTAACGTCCCGGGGAAAGGGGTCGGTGGTTTCTCCGAGTAGATTGCTGGGAAGTTGGGATGTACATAGTTTCTCTGTCGGAGCTTAAAGTTTCCTCTCGGGTCGTCTAGCTCCTCTTCTTTCTCCATCGGGATCGTCTTATCAGCTTTCAACATTGCAGGCTCTTTCGTTTCTTCAACAAAGTGGGCGCGGTCGCGCATGCACTCAGTAATCGCCGCGCAGTCGTGCTCTATGGGCGTTCGCGCTATGTTTCCGGAAACATGTTTCGTAAATGCGCGGTAGCGCACATAGGGGGCGCGGTTGCACATTCTCCCAGTAATGGCAACGTGGTTGCGCGTTATGGGGCGCGGTCGCGCCTGGTCTGCAGAACCGCATGCGCAGTCGCGTGGACCTTGACGGGGGTGCACATCTACCGAATATTCTTCTAGTTCCTCCTTTTGGCCTACTACCTTCTCTGAATTCCTACCACTCCTCAGTGCCATCGCGCTGACATTCTTAAGATTCTGGCTCGCAATGTTTTGCTTTGGTTCACCACAGTCTGTGTTAGTAGTGAATTTAAGTAATTTTGAGCCAGTGTTGAGACCGTCTGCGTAATCTACCCCACTTGAATCTCTAAGTTCTTGAGTCTAGAATCAATGTTCTGGGCGTTTGACGCGAGGGTGGCGATGGTCTTGGTCAAGTCCTTGATCATCTCCATAGTAGGAGCTCCTAAATTCTGTTGCTGTTCGCGGGGCGTCCATCTTTGTTGTTCTTGCTGATCTCTGTATCTAGACTGGAAATTCTGATGTTGATTCTCCCATGGACGAGGAGGTCTGTATCCTCCTATCGCATTTACCTCTGCGATTGTCTCATCCCGCATCTCGGGGCATCTATCCGCATGATGAACTGTACTAGAACAAATACCACAAAGACGTGTGGGCTGCTGCCCGCTCTTGGTTAGTAGACTCGCGAAAATTTTCTTTATCTCAGCTATCCCTCCTGCTAAGACTGATCCTTCCGTGCTCGAACTCGCAGCGTTTACCACCCTCTTTGTGTAGGTCTTTCCAAAACTTCTCGTACTTTAAGCCATGCTTTGTAACTTCTCTATCGCATCTTCCGGGATCATGTTGTGAATGCTTCCTCCTCTCGCTGTGTCAACTATCCTCATCTCATTAGTAAGCAACCCCTGGGTAAGAAACAAAACCAAGTCTTGGTGTTCGTAGCCGTGAAAAGGGCAGCTAGCATAAAGCCCTTTGAACCTCTCTAGGTAGTCGCACAGTGACTCCTCATCTCTTTGCTCTACTTGCGCGATCTCCCTCTTCAGCGCATTAGCCTTCTTCACCGGAAAGTAGCGGTTTAGTAACTCCTAGTGTAGCTTTTCCCATCTATTAATCGTGCTTGTGGGAAGGTGGTAATACCATGCTCTAGCAGTGTCCTTCAGGATGAAGCCGACTTCCCTCATCTTGATTTGCTCTTCCGACACATCGACCGGCTTCATGGTCATGCATATGTCGTGAAATTGATTCAGGTGCATGATAGGGTCCTCTCCGGGCATACCGTGAAAAGTGGGGAGCTAGTTGATCACTTCGGACTTAAGTTCGAAGGCGAATCCTTGCGCAAGTGGTGGTAGGACCACCATTTGAGGTTGTTGCGTCAGGTTGGGAGTAGTGCACTCCTGCAACATCCTATTTCCGTCTAGTTTGTTCTGTTGCGCATAAGCCTTTATAAAAAAGGTTCATCAGCAATTGATTAGCCTACAACTTCTCTGGGTTTTGTTCTGGGACCTAATTGTTGTCCTGATTCTCTAGATCGTTCATTGTCTCCGTTGTTCTTTCTCTTATCTTCCTTCTAGTAGTCCTTTCGATCTCTGGAATGAGCTCAGTAAGTGAGAGATAAGTAGAAGGTTGCTGACCATACACTAGTCAACACCAGAGTCAATCAAACTAATATCTCAAGAAAAGAAATTTTGGTTCCCCGGTAACGGCACCAATTTAACAGAGGGTTTCGTTAGCCCCTCACCGAAGTAATATTTCCCCAACTACTACTCTACTAAAACAAAGTGGTAAGTAGGGACCGAATCCTACATGACACCGAAATGGAATCAATTCTTGTGATACTAATTTGATCAACTCGAAACATAACAAAGGGGAATTTGGCAAAAACTAATTGCTAATGATTGTTTGATGATTAAAATGGGACGAACACTTCATATGATTGGTATTCACCTATTACGTTAATTTAATGGTCCTAGTTTCCTCTATTTGAATTCTCTCTCTTCCTCTATTGCATATATATCTTCTAATTGCCCTAATCCTTGTTACTTTATAGCTAATTAAGTCAACTATCCCTAATATCCCTTACCTACAAATCCAGCCTTAAAACTATTAAGACTAATTCCTAGGCAGCATTAAGCACAAGAATAGATAGGAATGTGCAACACCACTTGGCTACTAACACATCATTATCCTCCATACCCCTACAAGTCCAACTAGTCTAGGTAGTTGCTTTGATACTCTAATGGTTAGATTCTCCAACTAGGATAAACCTAAGCCTAGCTATATGAAATTGAACTAAACAACCTAAGTGATCAATCTAGAATGCAAATTCAATAATTATTATAACCAAGAGGATAAATAAATTAAGATATATTATTACTGAGAACCAAAGGTTGAGAAACCTCACATTCAATCAGCCTAATAGCTCCAACCAATCACACAAAGTCTAGGAGACTACTCTTGGCTCATTGCTAGAAAACTACATAAAATGAATTGTAAAATGATAATGGATTAATGGATGATTATGGAGGAGGCAAAGCTCTCCCTGTTTATTCCAAAATGACAAAAACTTAACCTAATTAACCCTATTCTCAGACTTTACAAATTAAGGAAGCCCAAAGCCGAAGCGCAACATCAAAGAGAAGTAGGGTTTCGGTGGTTTCTCGGCCCAGCAAGGGCGCGGTTGCGCGTGTGTCGGCACAGTTGCGCCTTGGAATTAGACTTGTACTTTCGGCTCGTGGACTGGAGTGGTCGCGTGGTGTTGAGGCGCGGTTGCGTGGCTCCTGGCGCGGTCGCTTCACTGACGTGTGCGGCTCTAGCTTGTACCCTTTGGATGTCTTTCCTTCGGATGCATGTAATCCTCATGTTTAGTGCCTTGACTTCACTTGGTTTGGATCACGGTAATATGCGTTATAGAAGTGCCAAATCCCTTGATATAGATGCTAACGACCACGTGTTATGATATACTAAACGCTGCCTATCAAGTAGCTTAAGTGTGTAATTGATCTTGAATTAATAAAAGTTAGTGGTGAGTTTTATCCCGAGCTTATTAGAAGCTTAGGGTTCTCATGTTGGTAAATCTTTGCACGAGCTAAACATTTTAAATTGTTTTAATAGTGCTTAATTGTAGCTAATCTCTATTCTGCAATCTAACTCTATAGCTTCTATAACTACTTGAGTTTAATTTGATATTATACAAGTTTACAAGTTTTCTTAAACAGAAACGGATCGATCCTACAATTGGTTTTAGAAATAAGGTCGCTCTTGCATAGGTTAATACTCTCTCTATAATTTGAATCATGGGAAACGATAAGCTTGCTTTTAAACTAGGGATCTCATTAGCTAAGCCTCATGTCTTAGCTGAGGGAGAACTAGATTTGTGGTTAACCATGAATAAGAACTATATCAAACAAACAGATTATCAATGTTGGAGAATCATAGAGAAAGGAGAAGAAAAGCTCACAGCGGAGACGGGCACATTCAAATGGGGTCCAACCGAATATGCAATGCTCGAGGAAAATGCAAAGGATAAGCAACTCATTCTAAATGCTCTCTCTCAAAAAGACATACACAAGATCATGTCCCTGCCAACAACCAAGCTCATGTGGGAAGCGATTATTGATATGCACTCAGGCAGCAAAGACAAGAAGAACAATCGCAAATTTGAGCTCCAGCGAGATTTCCACTCTTTCAAGATGGGTGAAAGCGAGTCTATATCAGACTATCATTCAAAATTCTAGGTATTAAGCTATAAAATGTCCTCATGAGGACTTAAAGTAGACTCCTGAAAACTCTCACTTGCTTTCATTCATGGGGTATATTCTAAATTTGATATCACTAAGAGAATAATGCTAATGACTAAAGAAATGAAAGAGCTCCCTGTTTCTAGGCTAGCTGGAAAACTTTGAGTGCAGGAAAGCGAAGATCTAATGGAATCACTCGCAGATAAGGAAAATAGGGGAATGACACTCAAGCTTAGTCGAGTTCTTCAGAAGATGGAAGAAAACGATGAAGATGACCATGAAGAAGACCGGGACGTTGCGATGATGACAAAACTTGTCAAGAAGTTATATAAGAGACAAGGTGGCTTTCAAAGAGATCAATCGAAGCCAAGTGACCTCAAATATGTGGTGTGCTACAACTGTCAAGGAAAGGGACACATGGCTAAGGCATGTACCAGTGCCAAGGTGGATCCAAGCTCATCCAAAACTCCACCAAGAAAAGCCTTTGTCACTTTATGGGGTGATTCAGGTGACAAGCTAGACTGTGGAGAAGAACAAGAGTTGTGCTTAGTAGCCGTTGAAGACTCCAAATCAGATGAAGACATCGAGTTAAGCTCTCTTAACTTTGAACTTCTTCCTCAGAAAAACCTTGTTAAGCTTTTGAATGAATTGGTCTTTGATCATAAGGCTCTTGGAGATAAAGCGAGATCTCAGTAAGAAGAGCTAAGTGATCTAAGGGAACAAACAATTGAGTTCACTAAACAATTGTCTACAAATCCCACCCTTCTCACCAAATCTTGTGACCTTTGTAATGGAAAAGGTATAGGTATAGCGCAGAGCACTAGCTCAACTATAGCGAGCATGCTTGATGAAATCCTAACCAAGCTAGATGATCTAGCTGAGAATTTTAAAACAAAAACTATCAACCAAATAGTTTTTGTGAAAGCACGATCAGGTTTGGGCTTCACCAATCAGGATTCCTCCGATTCAAGTCCATCTCTATCTAATTAGCTTCATGATAAATTAGTCAAGCTAGATAAATAACTTCACTCTTGAAAAGCTGAGAATCAAAAATTACTAAGCAAGGTTAAAGTTTTTTAGAAAGGACCAAGCAAGAACAAACAATGGTTTCATGGATAAAATGTCCACAAAATGTACATGAAACAAGCGTAACTTCCAAACACTCATCCTAGTAGCTTTACACGAAGAGACCATTTTGCCCTGGAAAAAGGCAAGTATGGTTATGTAATATATAACCATTATTGCACTTTCTACAGAAACAATGGTCACTCTAGGCATGAGTGTTGTAGGTTTTTGACCTTTATTAAGAACAGATCGAGTAGCTTTGAACGGCTAACACTTATAAAAGAGTAGCTCGATCAACTCGCTTAAGTGTTCTGAAAATATAGAAGTTGAAAACACGTTTAAGCTAATCTAAACTCCAAGATAAAAATAACAAGCTAGTAGGCTAGTGTGTTAGAGTTGCGGAAGGGAGTTTAGCTACAATACTTTGAACTTAAAATTGTTAGATGATAAGTTCGGCTCAAATGCAAAGATTTTCCCAAAGCTGAGAACCCTAGGCTTCTACTAATCCCAGGATAAAACTCACCAGTAATTAGATTATATTAAATCAAGAGAATTACAATAAGCCCGGGATAAAACTCCTAGCGAGGATCCTTATCTTCTCTACTCTCAGCAAGAGGATTGACTAACCTGTAAGAACGGATCCTTGCTAGGAGTTGTGACAACGTCAATAGGTCGCTCATCAAATCTTACATGGATGCTATCTTCAACCTTCATGGTTCTCTGCATAATAACTCTATATGCCTTGTTGGCTAGGGCATAGCCTAAGAATATGGCTTCATCATTCTTGGCATGAAACTTACCTAACGAGTCCCTTCTATTGTTATGAACGTAACACTTACACCCAAAAAACTTAAGATGTGAGATGTTAGGTGTCCGTCCCTTAAGTAGCTCATAGGGAGTCTTTGTTAAAATATGTCGAAGCATTGCCCGATTAATGATATAACTAGTTGTGCTCACGGCTTTGTTCAGGAGTATAGGGAGCTGAGAAATTATGCACAATCCCTTTTCTCTTGACAAAAGGTGAGGAACTCTCTATTATTAAATTCAGTCCCATTGTCTGAGCGAATTGTTCGAATTGGAAGTCCTAGATGCTTTTCCAAAAGACTAGCTAAGTCATGAAAAGCACCAAATGCTTCATTCTTAGTCTTAAGGAAGAGAGTCCAAGTGAAGCGAGAAATGTCATCAACATGTACAGAGATGTAACGATTACCTCCTTTACTTGACGTTTGCATAGGTCCACACAAGTCCATATGAATGAGCTCGAGAGGTGCCTTCATGGAAACTACCTTCTTAAGAGGAAGAAAACATCAAGTTCCTTTGGACTTTGAGCATTCTAGGCGATAGGTCATAGAGTCTGGCTGGATTCGAGGGAGTCCACGCACAAGGCCTTTGGATTGAATCTTGTGTAGCAAATGTAGGCTTGCGTGTCCCAATCGTTGATGCCATAGGTTTGGTTACTCCTTTATAGTGGCGAGGCACATTTGTCTAGCTGGGGAAAAACCATGAACAAATAGATAGGTATTGTGAACTCGCTTACCTTTCATTAAGATCTCTTGGTTTGGATTTTGCACAACACAGGATGTTGTACCGAAAGTAACTTCGTTTCCCCCTTGATCACATAGTTGAGCAACACTGAGGAGGTTAAATTTGAGATTATCGACAAGGTTAACATTATGCACTTGGATAGCATTTGTGAGCTGAACAATGCCACTAGCCTTGATTTTACCTTGTTTCTTGTCTCCGAAAGATACATTACCTCCATTCTTAGCATGAAGAGAGATTAGAAGAGATGGACTACCTATCATGTGACAAGAGCAGCCACTATCAATATACCACTTACTCTTTACTTCATATTCGATGTTGACCTCTGTGCCGAGAGTTTCTGCTGCCATTAAGTAGGAAGAGAGTGTGTGAGACAGAGTTTGAATCATGATTTGGAACACATTTAGCTTTGTTTTGTCGTTTAGCCGGTTGTTTAGCTTTGTTGGAATTGCTTTGTTCTCTGAAGTATCTCCTGACGAATCTCATCATTGTTGCAATTTCCCTGTCCTTCATGATTCAAATATGCTGAGATATAATAGATATGACAATTAAAGCATACGAGCAAGCTATTCATACTATAGAGTAGAAATCAAACCAAATGAGCATCCAAAGCTCTGATACCAATTGTAAGTTTTTGACCTTCGTTAAGAACGGATCAAGTAGCTTTGATCGGTTAACACTTATAAAAGAGTAGCTCGATCAACTCGCTTAATTGTTTTGAAAATATAGATGTTTGGAAAACACGTTTAAGCTAGTCTAAACTCCAACATAAACACAACAAGCTAGTAAGCTAGTGTGTTAGAGTTGCGGAAGGGAGTTTAGCTACAATACTTTGAACTTAAAATTATTAGATGATAAGTTCGGCTCAAATGCAAAGATTTTCCCAAAGGTGATAACCCTAGGCTTCTACTAAGCCCGGGATAAAACTCACCACTAATTAGATTATATTAAATCAAGAGAATTTCAACACTTGTAACTCTCCCACTCAATACAATCCTAGTTCAGCTTGATACAAGTGATCCTCTCTACTCTCAAGATGATTTATCTCACACACTAACCTCTAGCGACCTTGGCTAAGAGTAGCTTTCCTCTATATACGAATATTACCAACTCGCTCTTGCTTTCTCCTCTCAGTAAGTGAGGTTTTGCCCTAATCACTCATCTCTCTAGCTTTCTCTCTAAAGCCTTTATCTCTCTATGCTTCTCTCAGCTCTTGTGTGCCTAACATCACCTATTGCACATATTTATAGCATTTCTAAACTGATTCTCCAAGTAAAGCAAATCCTATAATCTATGGCAATGAAGAATTCCACGTTGGCAATCCTTGTGACCGATCCCCTCATGAGTGCATCAACAATTCCACACGCATTTCTACTTATTCTCTTGAGTAACAACCTTGTCCATGCTGGAAATCCTCTCCTCACAACTCGCGCGCCTCTAGTTCGTCTAGCTTGGCGATCCCCGTTCATCACTATCCATATGTAGAAATCACACATTCCCCTATCCTTAGCTTCTTGGCCTTCCCTTTTCTATGCTCGAATCTTCTACGCGCTGGTGTATGATTCCACCGTAGGACACTCTTTGGCACTTGATACACTTGTATACTTCACTATGAGTTTGAAGCTCGATCCACTATCTTGCATCGACTCTCTTTTCTTAGCTAGTCCTTTTGTTTTCACAACTTTTTACTTGGGCTTTTATTTTCCTCGTTCTTTATTCTTCGACACTGCCTTGGCGAGACTCGCTTTCCCTGCTAGGCTCAAAGCTAGTCTCTATCTTTTCTGCTTGTGTCAAAGCTACTCTCCTAACTCCTCGATCTATTCCTGGAAAGCTAATCACAAACAATGGACATCAAATTTTATGTTTATCATTATCAAAATAAGAAAAACGTTTAAGCTACTCAAGCTTAAACTAACAATTTCCCCCTTTTGATGATGACAAACACTTAAACAGTGTAAGCACATAATTTTCAAGACATACTCAGTTAAGCTTAAGATGTGAAATGAAGCTCAAACCGATACTTAACAGATTTAACAAATCAGCTCCAAATCTTGCTAAAAGCACTTAGCAAGTATACCTTTATTCCCCCCTAGACCAAGTTGGTCTAAATTCTTCCCAATTTCGACGATGGAAAGAGTATTCTACCTCAATCCATCACATGTCCAAACGGTTTACTCCCCCTTTTGGCATCATTGAAAAGACATAGTTAATTCATCAAAGGGAACTAAAAGGGAGCTACTCACTCACGCTTAACTCAGAAACATGCAAAATCATTCAAAGAGCAAGTAAGCAAGACTATAACCAAGAAGCACTCACAACACTATAGTCAATCAAAGTCATACCCTCTAGCTTGCTTCTCTCGGGAAGCTCTCGACTTACGACAGGCTCTCTTTCCTCAGAGTTGACCCTACTTACTCATTGTGCGGTTCTGACTACGAGATCCATGACCTGTTCTTTGAGTGCTCCTTCTCCACTACTGTTTGGCGGGCTGTGTGCGACAAGTTCCACCTTCCGAGCACGTTGTCCACTCTTCAGAGATCCCTCCGTTGGGTGCGCCGCAACGCCCTTGCAGATGTCTGCTCCTCCAGATCCTAGGTGTATGCCCTTGCTGTTACCGTCTACATGATCTAGCACGCCAGGAACACTCTCATCATTGACAGCAACCCCATACCTGCGGAGTTCGTCACTCGCTTGGTTCTGATACATGTGTACCGACTACTCCATGATAGATTTCCACTCTCGTCGGTTAGGGCTCTCTAGGGGGTTCAGGGGTACTCTTTCCTCTGTGTTGGGTTTTTTCCCCTTTGGGGTTTTACCACATAGAGGTTCTGATGAGGTCCGGGGCACTCTGCCCTGCTCGCATAGCTGTTCCCCCACCATGGTTACTAGTCACTTTGGATATATCTAGATTCTCCTTGCTCTTGGCGTAGTATGGAAGGCTTGCGTGTCTATCCATGTATGTCCCCCTTATCTCCTTGACTCTCTTATGTGCTTGTTTCCCTGATCTGCTTCCTCATTTTTGAGGACATATTATTATTCGAATTACCTTTAAACCAAAAAAAAGTCATACTATAGATATATATATATAATAATAATCCTTACACCTTTTTGTAGCTGGAATCCTAGTAGGTCAATCAAATAGTCACACAATGAATAGTCAGAAAGCAAGTACGAGTATGAACTCAAATCACCTTCTTCCTCAGTATGTTCACCAGCTTTTCCCAAAAGACTTGAATTCTACTTTGAGTGGCTTCGCTTGTCTCAGTACCATAAAATAAAGAGATTCTTGGCACTGGTCTCGAGCATGTATTTTTTAAACGAGACTAGACATTGTTTATTTAATCATCATTGTTATGTATTGACTTCAGCTTTCACCTCACCTGATTGTACCTGATTCAAATAGTCATGCTTGGCTTCAAGGTATTTGATTCTTCACTCGCTTGATCAATTGGCGCTTAGTTACTTATACCGGAAGAAGTACGATCATGCTTGAGATGTGATACAGTAGATTAACATGAATATCAAACCGCAACTAAGGGGAATTAATGCACATTTAAGGGGGGTCACTCACACTCAGATATTTCATGTATTCAACATGTGCATATAGATGGGATACTAGATCTTTGTCACAATATTGAATATATCTTGTAGAAGGGGTTTTCAGGGTATCAAGAAGCATATCATTAATGTTAGGCAAGGGACACCATAGGAATGAATCATTTCTTAGACATGTAATAAGGCAAAAAGACGAATGCCATTCTCAATTCATAAGGTAAAGAAGAGATGCAATGATACAGAAAATAGTATTATGTTTGCATCAATATACACATCAAGCTAGTCAGTTCTTGTTCAGGTAAAATGAGTTAACAAGAAAAGACATAAAGCGCATCTCAACTTAACTTCCTGGTGACAAATTAGTATGTAAAAGCTTAGCCAATTAGAAGGAACTTACAACGAGTGGACGAATGGTCTAATTGATAGGAATTAAGCCCAACTGAAGTCTAAGATTTAAGAAAGGTACTCGGTTCAGTGCTTTAGTAAAGATGTTGGCTATTTGATTCTCTGTCCGCACATGAACAAGCTTCACCTTCTTATGCTCAACGTGATCACACAAGAAATGATGTCGAACATCAATATGCTTAGAGAGAGTGACGTACCGGATTCTCATATAGATTTGTGGCACTTGTATTATCGCATAGAATCTGTAGAGTACCTAAAGGCACACCATAGTCGACAAGCTGCTGTTTTAGCCATAGCAACTGACAGTAACAAGCTGTTGTCGCGATGTATTCAGCTTCGGTTGTAGACATGGATATAGAGTTTTGTTTCTTCGATCCCTAGGACACCAAACAAGGGCCAAGATATTGAGTCATTCCACTTCTACTCTTTCTATCTACCAAATAGCTAGCATAGTCTGCATCGGTATATCCAATGAGAGAAAGCTCACCAATGTTGGGATACGAGAGACACAAATCTGGAGTCCCTTTCAAATACCGAAAGACTCGATTGATATTCACAAGATGTGAAGACCTTGGATCCGATTGAGCACGAGCACACACACACACTACAAAGAGAATATCGGGTCTCAAAGTAGTAAGGTACATGAGAGATCCTACCATACCCCTATATATAGTTGCATCCACCTTGGCACCATTTAGATCGGCGTCAAGCTTGGTGGTGGTGGAAAAAGGAGTTGGCAGCGGCTTGTAATTCTCCATATCATACTTCTTTCAAAGTTCCTTGACATACTTCTGTTGATGAATTTGTATACCTGCTTTGGACTGATTAACCTACAGAACTAGAAAAAATGTTAGCTCACCTATCATGCGCATGCTGAATTTTAAGGTTATTGTTTTCTTGAAATCCTCGACTAGTTGCAGGTTAGTAGAACCAAAAAATAATGTCATTAACATATAGAGAAAATTGCCCAAAGTCACCCCTTATATCTCCAATATTGCCCAAAGTCACCCCTTATATTAAAGTTTGCCCCAAGCAACCCAAATTTCTATTTTTTCTTGCAATCAACCACCCCACCCTCATTTCCTTCTTATTTTTCATTAAATCCAGATTTTAGATTCTATTATATATTAATTAAATAATTTCTTTCCAAATTTGCCCCTTTCTTCCCCTTCGTCCCCTCTTGGATCTTCTTAACTGAATGAACCATTTCTTCCCAGAAAATCAACCATTGAAAACCAACCCCCTCAAATTGATGAATCGAAAACCAACCACCTTAAATTGATGATTTGCATTGATGATTTTCTACTCAGAAACTATACGAACACCCTGCAAATCAACAATCGAACACACTGCAAATCGGAACCATTTCTGACCAGAAAATCAACAATCGAAGTTGGGGGATTGAAAACCATTTCTGCCCAGAAAACCATCAAAGCTGGGGGATTAATCGAAAAACCTTGAAGTTAATGATAGTCCAAGAAGCCTCACCTGAAGTGTCTCCTTGATAAGAGCGTAGGGGGTCTAATGAGATTCACGATTGTGGGGCTAGATGGGGGCGAAGCTGGGGGATCAAAAACCATTTCTGTCTCCTTGATAAGAGCGTAGGGGATCGAAAACCATTTCTGACCAAAAAATCAACAATCAAAGCTGGGGGCGAAGAGGCGATTGGAGACGAAGGAACGAAGCTGGGGGCGATTGGAGAATAAGAAGAACCCCTAATTAGAAGGAACGAAGAGGTGATTGAGACAAAGTTGGGGGCGAAGACGATGCTGGGTGCGACAATGAGAAGCTGGGGGGGAAACAAAAATCAACAAAAATCAGAACGAAGCTGGGGGCGAAAACAAAAATCAGAACGAAGATGGGGGCGAAGACGATGTTGGGTGCGATTGGAGACGAAGCTGGGGGCGAAGACGATGCTGGGTGCGATTGGAGAATCAGAAGGAACGAAGAGGCGATTGGAGGAGCAGATGAAATTAGGGCTATTTGAATCCAGATCTTCTCCACTTCCTGTTCGTTCTTCGTTTCTGCCTTTCTCGACCTCTTGTTCGTTCCACTTCCTATTCTCCATTTCCTATTCGAGTTCTTCGTTTCGATCTTCTCCACTTCCTTTTCTTCGTTTCTCCACTTCCTGTTCCAAAATTAGGGCTATCCAAGTCCAGATCTTTCCAAGTCAACCATAGACAATAACGAAGAAGGAGGATGAACGAGAAAAATTATATTGAACCCAATTTCCACGTTTTTAAAATTATATTGTATTTTATTAAAATCATTAAGGGTATAAAGGTAATTTCCATGTTTTTAATGAAAAATAAGAAGGAAATGAGGGTGGGGTGGTTGATTGCAAAAAAAAATAGAAATTTGGGTGGCTTGGGGCAAACTTTAATATAAGGGGTGGCTTTGGGCAATATTGGAGATATAAGGGGTGGCTTTGGGCAATTTTCTCTAACATATATTGCACTATAATCACATCACCTTTTACCTCTCTAATAAACAAGGTCTTACCAACAAGACCTCGCTTGAAATTCTGTTGGAGAAGGTAATCTGACAAACACTAATACCAAGCTCTAGGAGTTCGTTTAGTCCATAGAGTCCCTTGTCTAAGATATAGACATTCTCTGGGAGATGTGGGTCTTCAAATCTAGGTGGTTTTCTTGACATATACATCCTCATTTATCTTACCATTGAGAAAGGCAATCTTTACGTTTATTTGGAATAGCTTAAACTCCTTATGTACAACATAAGCTATCAACAAACGAATAGCTTCAAGTCTAGCAACAGGAGCATAAGTTTCATCATAATCAATACCTTCATGTTGATTGTATCCTTGAGCTACTAGTCTAGCTTTGTTGTGCACCACCTCTCCACTGTCATCAAGCGTATTTCTGTACACCCAGCGAGTACCTATGATTGTTCTATCATTTATCTTTGCTACGAGACGCCACACTTCGTTTCTCTTAAATTGCCCCAAGCTCTTCTTGCATTGCAACAACCTAGTCTGGATCGAGAAGCGCTTAAGTGATGTTCTTGGGTTCCTGAAGCGAGAAAAAAGCGCAACCACAATATTGGCATTGAGCGCTAGAGCGAGGCTGCGTACCTGAGTTATATGAAGATATGATATTCATCACAGGATGATCTTTTAAGAACTGATAATCTTCCACTTTGATTTGCATCGAGTCAGGAAGAGTGAGAATGGTAGTTTTCCTCTGGGCGGTTGTAGCAGAGCTTTAAGTGAAGTCTTCGGGACTCGCTTGAACGTCTTCTAGAGTCGCCGGAAAGGGAGTCTCATCCGCTGTAAATTCAGGTGTACCTATTGACATGGAGTTCCGACTCGCTGCATCTTTAGGGATACTTGGAATGACTTTATCATTTGGAGGAGGATCAATATCATCATCTTTTTCATCTTCTCTACCTGTATCTTCAAAAGAGGTGGGAGGAAAGCGATGAATAGAGGAAGAGGATTGACTAAACTTTAAGAACGAATCCTCTCTAGGAGCTATGGCAGCGTCAATAGGTCGCTCATCAAATCTTACATGGATGCTATCTTCGACCTTCATGGTTCGCTGGTTAAGAACTCTATATGCCTTGCTGGCTGGGGCATAGCCTATGAATATGGCTTCATCATTCCTGGTATGAACTTACCTAACGAGTCTCTTCCATTGTTATTAATGTAACACTTACACCCAAACACCTTAAGATGTGAGATGTTAGGTGTCCGTCCCTTAAGTAGCTCATAGGAAGTCATATCCAAAATAGGTCGAAGCATTGCTCGGTTAATGATATTACTAGGTGTTCTCATGGCTTGAACCCAATAACATGATGGTAAACCACTGGATAATAAAATAGTTCTAGCCATTTCTTCCAGGTTTCTATTCTTGCGTTCAACCACACCATTTTGTTCAAGAGTATAGGGACCTGAGAATTATGCACAATCCCTTTCTCTTGACAAAAGGTGAGGAACTCTCTATTCTTAAATTCAGTCACATTGTCTGAGCGAATTGTTCGAATAGGAAGTCCTAGACTCTTTTCCAAAAGACTAGCTAGCTCATGAAAAGCACCAAATGCTTCATTCTTAGTCTTAAGAAAGAGAGTCCAAATGAAGCGAGAATAGACATCAACTAGGACAAAGATGTAACGATTACCTCCTTTACTTGGCGTTCTCATAGGTCCACAAAAGTCCATATGAATGAGCTCGAGAGGTGCCTTCGAGGAAACTAAGATCTTAAGATGAAAAGAATATTTGGTTCCTTTGGACTTTGAGCATTCTGGGCAAGAGGTCATAGAGTTTGGCTGGATTCGAGGGAGTCCACGCACAAGGCCTTTGGTTTGAAGCTTGTGTAGAAAATGTAGGCTTGCGTGTCCCAATCGTCGATGCCATAGGTTTGACTGCTCCTTTATAGTGGCGAGGCACATTTGTCTAGCTGGGGAAAAACCATGATCAAATAGATAGGTATTGTCAACTCGCTTACCTTTCATTAAGATCTCTTGGTTTGGATTTTGCACAACACAGGATGTTGTACGGAAAGTAACTCCGTGTCCCCCTTGATCACATAGTTGAGCTATACTGAGGAGGTTAAATTTGAGATTATCGACAAGGTTAACATTATGCACTTGGATAGCGTTAGTGAGCTGAACACTGCCACTTGCCTTGATTTTACCTTGTTTCTTATCTCCGAAAGATACATTACCTCCATTCTTAGCATGAAGAGAGAGTAGAAGAGATGGACTACCTATCATGTGACAAGAGCAGCCACTATCAATATACCACTTACTCTTTACTTCATCTTCAGTGTTGACCTCTGTGACGAGAATTTATGCTGCCATTAAGCAGGGAGAGAGTGAGAGAGAGAGAGTTTGAATCATGATTTGGAACACCTTTAGCTCTGTTTCGTCGTTTAGCCGGCTGTTTAGCTTTGTTGGAATTGCTTTGTTCTCTGAAGTATTTCCTCACCAATCTCAACATTGTTGCAATTTCCCTGTCCTTCATGATTCATATGCTGAGATATAATAGATATGACAAGTAAAGCATACGAGCAAGCTTGATTGAGACTATAGAGTAGAAATCAAACCAAATGAGCATCCAAAGCTCTGATACCAATTGTAAGTTTTTGACCTTCGTTAAGAACGGATCAAGTAGCTTTGATCGGATAACACTTATAAATGAGTATCTCGGTCAACTCGCTCAAGTGTTTTGAAATATATAAGTTGAAAACACCTTTAAGCTAGTATAAACTCCAAGATAAACACAACAAGCTAGTAAGCTAGTGTGTTAAAGTTGCGGAAGGGAGTTTAGCTACAATACTTTGAACTTAAAATTGTTAGATGATAAGTTTGGATCAAATGCAAAGATTTTATCAAAGGTGACAACCCTAGGCTTATACTAAGTCCGGGATAAAACTCACCACTAATTAGATTATATTAAATCAAGAGAATTACAACACTCGTAACTCTCCCACTCAATACAATCCTAGTTCAGCTCGATACAAGTGATCATCTCTACTCTCAAGATGATTTAGCTCACACACTAAACTCTACCTACCTTGGCTATGAGTAGCTTTCCTCTAGCTACGACTCTTACCAACTCGCTCTTGCTTTCTCCTCTCAGTAAGTGAAGTTTTTCCTTAAGCACTCAGCTCTCTAGCTTTATCTCTAAAGCCTTTATCTCTCTATGCTTCTCTCAGCTCTCGTGTGCCTAACATCACCTATAGCACATATTCATAGCATTTCTAATCTTATTCTTCAAGTAAAGCAAATCCTATAATATATGGAAATGAAGAAGTCCACGTTGGCAATCCGTGTGACCGATCCCCTCATGGAGCGCATCAACGATTCCACACACATTTGTTCTTCTTCTCTTGAGTTACAACCTTCTCCATGCTGGCAATCCTTTCCTCACCACTCGCGTGCCTCTATTTCGTCCAGCTTGGCGATCCCCTATCTTTATCTTCTCGGCCTTCCCTTTACTATGCTCGAATCTTCTACGTGCTGTGTATGATTCCACGGTAGGACACTCTTTGGCACTTGATCCACTTGTATACTTCAATATGAGTTTGAAGCTCGATCCACTAGCTTGCAGCGACTCTCTTCGCCTAGCTAGTCCTCGGTCTTCAGAACTCATAACTTGGGCTTTTATTTTCCTTCGTTCTTTACTCTTCAACACTGCCTTGGCGAGACTCGCTTTCTCTGCTAGGCTCAAAGCTAGTCTCTAGCTTGTCCGCTTGCGTCAAAGCTACTCTCCTAACTCCTTGAGCTATTCCTAGAAAGCTTATCACACACAATGGACATCAAATGCTATGTTTATCATCATCAAACAAGAAAAATGTTTAATCTACTAAATTTTAAACAAACAAGTGTGAACGCTTAATTAAGCTCAAGAAAAAGCCCTATAATCCGTCTATGGCCAACACTGGTAAGGGCAACCTCAATCAAGCTAGTCTCGCTGAAGGCAAGTTTGACCAGAGCGAGTCGTCTAAGACCATGTTTGTACGTACTAGGCCTTCGGAAGCCAAGAACGAACAAGCTAAAGCATAACGAGGTGTGCCTTCCAAAGGCGAACCTCATCAAGTGCTTGATCTAAATAATGATATCTATTATGAGTCTACTCCTAAAGTCGTGATGATGAATGTTCTACCTTCCATCTCACAAATAGCTAGTGCTAATGTTCCTTCAAAGCCATTGCTTCCTTGGACACCAAAAGCTTGATTATTATTGCAGGTTAAAATGTAGAGTAGGAGCTACAATGTTAAATCTACAATCTACTCGCATTTCACACTAAGGAAGGAGATTCATCTCCTTCAGGGCTGAAATGAAAAGAAATCAAGCTACTGAACTGTCAACACACATCTATTCCATTTCTATCTATTCTAAGATGTGTATCTATACGAGCTAGGTGTCGCTTCGTTCAAGTGAGACTCGTTTGTGGTACAAGTACATTCTATATTTCAAGCGAGACTCAAGATTATTCAAGAGACTCTATGGAGCACCCAAGAGTGTCTCTATCCATCTCACTGAGTCATATTCTTGTACTTACAGAAGAGCAAACAACAAAATATCTCTCTAAGGTGATTTGTATGGATATCTTTATAAGCCTTAGACTTCAACCTGGTTTTCTATCTCTTCATTAGCTGAGGCAAGATATGCGCTGTAAGTTTCTCTCAACTTTTGACTATGAAATGGCAGCTTAATCTTCATTGGGAAATTTAGTTTGATTGTGCTTATTACTTGATTGTTATTCATGCATCATCTATTGCAACAGGCCAATCTATCTAGAGTTGTATATTGCATTTAAGCTATATCTTATAGTCATAACCCATTGCATGCTCTTCTTGTTCCACAAATAGAGAGTGGTGATCGTCTTCTAACCATATTACAAGCCTATAGAAATGATCCACTACTATAGTAGCCGACTTAAATGTAACACTTCATAAGTCCCTTTATAAACTCTACAAATAGGAAGTATTCATTTTTGTGTCAAAATGCCAGCTACCCCTCTATATGCACATACTATATATACATATATGCTGAGTGCGAGTGTGTTATGTCCCCCATGTGAAATGTACATTTCCTGTTATTCTTTATGTTTAATTGGTTATAATTTGGCACACATATCACATCCTTCACACTCCTAGTGTGATCAAGCGTTTATATGAGTAGTAGATGAGATGGCAGTCTCTGGTTTGGGTTAAGCTACTTTAGAGGTTTGCTTAATGAGGAAGTTTCCTTAAGGCAGAAGGTTATTTTTGAGGCTCAAGGATATGATGGTCTAAATATGTAGCTTAGTGATATAGTCTAAATAGATTGAAAAAAGCTACGTGAATCAATGATCTAGCTCTAATTAGATCCAGCAAGGCCACACTTAGCCGTTGCACCTCTTCCAGCGAGATATTCTAGCTATTACAGCGCGTCCAATTAGATAATATAGTTGTTGCAAAGATTGCAAAGTTTTGAAAGCTAGCTGTTACAGGTATCTAGCTGTTGGTTTAGCAGTGGAAACTTACAAAGGAAGATTGATCTCATCTATATATACACGGGTATGCATTCGTCCTAGACATTTACCATATTAATTCTATATCTCCCTCTCTATATTTCTAGAAACTCTGTTACCCTCTCTACACTCGCTCTGTACATATACACTCTTGCTCCTCTAAAATCTCAATTCCTCAAACCCTAAAAACCCCAAGCTCCACAAAGACTAAAATGGCCGACGAAACCCCAATTCGCCTACCATCCAAGGAAGAGATTTTTTCCGAGTTTGTGGCAACACGTGAGAAAGAAATTGCACAACTCGAACAGAGAGGCTCAGCAGGCTGTCGAGCAGAAAGCCATACCTCCGACGACGCATAAGACTCCAACGATAGTTTCTAAATCGTCTAAGACACCAACTCCCGTAAATCCTAAAGCAAGAGAAGTAAGTGTCAGTGATATCGTCGTGGGTCGAGCTATAGAGGAAGGTGAAGAGTCAGTTGCAAAAGAGGATTCAGTCATAGCAACAGTGTCAAACGTGCTTTCAAATCTTACCACGGTCAAATCCGAGCTACTTATCTCTTCCTATCATTCTAATATATTAGTTGCATCATTCACCGAGGAAGCGGATGATGAGTTTGCCCTTGCTCAGCATCAGATCATCAAAGATGCTAAGAGCACCTCCAAAGCTTAGGACAAACGAAAGCTAGAAGAGGAAGAAGAAGTGCGGTCGGAAGAAGAAGATGATGATGAGATAGAGCCTTCTTCAGCGGTAGTGGTGGTAAAGACTGAGAAACCACCGCGCATAAAGAAGTCGATAAAAGCGAGTCCTGCAGAGGAGCCAGAGTTTCTGCCGCTCCCAACAGGCATAGTGAAGGGCGAAATCCTCGTTCCGGTCATAGTCTCTCTGGACATTCTTCATGAAATCGAGGTCGCTTTCTGATTGCTTCACTTATCTGCTTAAGCTGTAAAACTAGGATAAGTTAGAGGCGGAAGTTAGCAAGGCAGATTTAGATCTGGTTAGACAATTCTATGCTCGCTTCAGCAGTAGCTCGTCCGCAAGTGAACCATCTTCCTGTAATTTTCAGTGGTTTCACGTTGCGTGCAAAAGTTTCAAAGTGAAGGATATGGCAAAGGCAATAGGTCAAGAGCCTGCCTCAGATGGATCTTTAGTGAGTTTTGGTCACCTCTACAAGAAGAACTGGCCAACCAATTCTCGTTCTATGAAGGAAACAGTCTTCGGCAAGAAATTCCCAGTTGTGCTAAAGACAAAGCATCTTTCAGCCTCCAAGCGAGTCCTGCACTACTTCATCATCAAGAACATCACGCCTCGTAACACCAACTTGGATTTGGTAACTATTTCTGATTGCTGGATCATGGCTGAGGTACTAAGGGGACCGCTGATCAACAAAGCCAAAATATGTTCTCACACATGGCTGTAAGTCGCGCTCACCATGGCTCTCCCCTTCACTTTCCACACATAATTGTCAGAATGTTAAAGGTTGAGGGGTTATACAAGCATGTCCATGAAACGTCATTCAATGAAGTGCTCACGGTTGAGAAGGTCTCTGAGCTGGTTGCTAAGCCTATTTCTGCCAAGATATCGACACCAGCCGCTTCCTCCTCTCGTACCCAATCCAGAGAAGTTCATTTGCCAGATGCCAGTGACCCGCTTGCTTCCGAGCGAGTTGTTTTTGCTATTCAGGCTCAGGGTTCATCAGTGGAGAGCAGGTTGATTGAGATCACATCTCAGCTTGAGCTCATGACAGCTCGACATGACAAAATGATCATTCTACTCCAAAATCCGGTTGCACTCACTCGACAACGCGATGTATAGGTTTGAAGCGTGTGTTTTTGTTGTGTTATTTTGTTTCCTCTTTTACTATAAAGTTTAACTATTAATCCTAGAACTCTCTGTCACAAAAAGGTGTAAGGTTTTTATGATATAAAGTGTGCCTTTCTGGTTGCTATGTGCTTGCGCTTATTGCTTGGTTAAACTTTTGCTAATTTTTGCTTACTACCTTTTATGCTTGATTATTGAGTTAGCTTGATTGCACTTTCCACTTTATCTCCCTTTGCATGATTTATGCTTGCATTTTTCGATGATGTCAAAAGGGAGAAGTAAACAGGTACATATCCTTATTCAACTAAGGGGGAAGATTTTAGACCGGCTTGATCTAAGGGGGAAGAAAGGTATACTCGCTAAAGTGTTCTTAGCGAAAATACTTGAGCTGATTTGTTATATCTGTAGTACTTGATTAAGCTAAATTGCATATGTGTAGCTTAACTAAGTACTCTTTGAAATTAATTGTGCTTATCTTTTTATGGGTTTGTCATCTTCAAAAAGGGGGGAGTTGTTGGTTTGATCTAGAGCTGGAATGAGCTAGCTAAACCGTTTTGCTTGTTTTGATGATAACAAAATCAAGTATTTGATGTCCTTTTTGGGTTTTAAGTAGCCGGGTATAGCTCGAGTAATTTTAAGAGTAGCTTAAGCACGAGCGGACTAGTTGTGACCACTGAGGGTCTAGCTTAAGGTCTAGCGTGGAAAGCTGAATCTCGCCAAGACATAATAAAGGTTGAAGTGAAGAAATAAGAAGACGGAAGGTCTAGCTTTGAGAGAGAGAGTGTCCCGGGAAGCTAGAGGATCACGCCTCTGCAGAAGAGAAAGAATATACAAGTAATCTGGGCAAACCAAGTCTATGGGTAGAATCCTACACAAGCGCATAGAGGATTTGGTCCAAGGAAGAGAAGGCTGGTGAAGCTACAGCTTAAGGAAAATGGAAACAACATGGAGTTTGTTATGATTTCTAGTTTAGGATAATGGATGAACGGGGATCGGCAATGTTGGAAATAACACGTTACCAAAGTAGAAAACACGTGTTTTGATCAGCTATTGTTCTCTGTCACTAAGGTTCATTAAGCCTTAGTTGCGCTTAACAAGGATTCAATTGCGCTTTGAATGCTTGGCTTGCGCTTAACCTATGATGAACTATTAGTAATGAATTTACTAAAGTCCTTAAGTGCGGAAGAGGTTAGACAGACAATAAAGCGCGCTTTAAGTTGTTAAAGCGCACATATATTTGCACACACAAGAATTTCCAAACGGTGAGAACCCTAAGTCACTATCTGACTCGGGATAAAACTCACCACTACACTTGTATTGATTAAGAAGTGATTACAATCTCTCGCTTCAACACAAGAAGCTCACTTGTAAGCACTCTCTCTACAATACTCTCAGTTCAGCTCTGAAGAACAAAGGCACTCTCAACACTCTCTGATTACAAACGAAATATCTCTTAAGCTCTCTCTAGCTTCCTATATTCTCTAAGTTTGCAACACCTAGAGTGAATGAAATAGTACTCTATTTATACACAAGTCTTAAGCTATACCTATAACTCAATTGTGTAACAAACAAAAACTAAGCACAATGCCACCTCATCAATCCGTGTGCCTTGATCACTTCACCAGAATTAATCAACGGCTTGGAGTGATTTGGTTTTGTTCTTCATGTGTTGATCCACGCCACATAAGCAATCAGTGTGCTTCAAGCTCTAACAAACTCTTGCCACGCTAGCGATCCCTGGAGTAGCGTCCCAAAGAGTGTGAAGTTCTTCTCGCACCTTCTTGTGCACGCAACTTGCACTCTCCCGCTTTACCAGCCTTTGTAGCGTCTAGAGTTGTTCTCCTGCGCTCTGGCGCACCCTAAGCTTCAGTGGAACCTCGTGGTCAACTTTCTTCAACTTCATTCAAGCGCGTCTCTACGCCCTCGAAGCTCGATCACTCTTACTTCTTGGTCTTGAATGGATTTATTAAACACCGTTTGCGAAACTTACTTTCTCCGCTTGGTGTTAAGCGCGACTGTGATCAGTCAAGCGCATCTCTAAGTGACTTAAGCGCATCCTTAAAAATATGGCAATGACCTGGAAGGCTTAAAAACACTAAGAGATTAAACATATTAGTTTGTTATCATCAAAACAAAGAGAATTAGATTAAGCTTTAACAAGATGATTAAAGCTCAACTAACAATTTCCCCCTTTTTGATGATGACAAACTGTAAACAGGTAAGCTCATGAATACTTTCTTAAGTGACTAAAATGAAGACAATAATATCAGTTTAATCAAGTATTCAGATTCGGAATTGGATCAAAGTAACTTACCAAGGTACTTAACCATACCAGTTTTCAAATCCCCCTGAATTCAAGCACGATCTCATACTTCCCCCTTAATCAAAGAGGAATTTACCTGTGTTTTTCCCCCTTTTGACATCATCGAAAAATTCAAAGCAAAGTCATAAGGTAAGAAAGATAGTAGAGTGCGCTTGCTAGCTAAGACGTCAAACAAAGCTTAAGAGAGAAAAGTGAGCAACTTAAGTAAGAAAAAGTCAGGTTAGGAAGGCTCTCAGAGATATAAAAATCGAAAGCATACTTTAATTATCATTTGTAGTACAAACTGCCACAAGAGGAGCTGGAAACCTAACGAGCTAATTCACAAATCACATAAACAGAGCAGAGAGAAAAAAGAGAATCAGTAAATGCGCTTTAAAAGCGCAACCATCACAACATCTCATGGGCTACCACCCCGTTCTTCGTTAAGCCTCTCCTAAACTAGCTTCAGCATCGAAGACATAATCTTCACCATTTCACCGAGACGCTTCTCAACCCGCTCCTGAAGCGCTTCCATTGAAGCTACTATAATAGACAGATCAGCGGAGCTAGAGGAGACCCGAGCGCGAGGGCTCAG
>NW_027370224.1:0-37350 GCF_046119375.1 Phyllobates terribilis
AAAAACATGTTTTTCATATACCAGAAATGTTTGAAGCTACTGACTGAATGAAAGGAGCTGGCATCTCACTCTCTTTGAATCTTCTTTATCATGCTAGGATTAGCAGGAAAAAGCAAAAAATTTCAGAATTGCACCTTTCAATGTGGAGATATTACTGTTTGTGCATTTACAATATTCATTGATTTTTGCCATTGAAAAACATGTTTTTCATATACCAGAAATGTTTGAAGCTACTGACTGAATGAAAGGAGCTGGCATCTCACTCTCTTTGAATCTTCTTTATCATGCTAGGATTAACAGGAAAAAGCTAAAAATTTCAGAATTGCACCGTGCAATGTGGAGATATTACTGTTTGTGCATTTACAATATTCATTGACATAGAGATAAAAACATGTTTTTCATATACCAGAAATGTTTGAAGCTACTGACTGAATGAAAGGAGCTGGCATCTCACTCTCTTTGAATCTTCTTTATCATGCTAGGATTAGCAGGAAAAAGCAAAAAATTTCAGAATTGCACCTTGCAATGTGGAGATATTACTGTTTGTGCATTTACAATATTCATTGATTTTTGCCATTGAAAAACATGTTTTTCATATACCAGAAATGTTTGAAGCTACTGACTGAATGAAAGGAGCTGGCATCTCACTCTCTTTGAATCTTCTTTATCATGCTAGGATTAACAGGAAAAAGCTAAAAATTTCAGAATTGCACCGTGCAATGTGGAGATATTACTGTTTGTGCATTTACAATATTCATTGATTTTTGCCATTGAAAAACATGTTTTTCATATACCAGAAATGTTTGAAGCTACTGACTGAATGAAAGGAGCTGGCATCTCACTCTCTTTGAATCTTCTTTATCATGCTAGGATTAACAGGAAAAAGCTAAAAATTTCAGAATTGCACCGTGCAATGTGGAGATATTACTGTTTGTGCATTTACAATATTCATTGATTTTTGCCATTGAAAAACATGTTTTTCATATACCAGAAATGTTTGAAGCTACTGACTGAATGAAAGGAGCTGGCATCTCACTCTCTTTGAATCTTCTTTATCATGCTAGGATTAACAGGAAAAAGCTAAAAATTTCAGAATTGCACCGTGCAATGTGGAGATATTACTGTTTGTGCATTTACAATATTCATTGATTTTTGCCATTGAAAAACATGTTTTTCATATACCAGAAATGTTTGAAGCTACTGACTGAATGAAAGGAGCTGGCATCTCACTCTCTTTGAATCTTCTTTATCATGCTAGGATTAACAGGAAAAAGCTAAAAATTTCAGAATTGCACCGTGCAATGTGGAGATATTACTGTTTGTGCATTTACAATATTCATTGATTTTTGCCATTGAAAAACATGTTTTTCATATACCAGAAATGTTTGAAGCTACTGACTGAATGAAAGGAGCTGGCATCTCACTCTCTTTGAATCTTCTTTATCATGCTAGGATTAACAGGAAAAAGCTAAAAATTTCAGAATTGCACCGTGCAATGTGGAGATATTACTGTTTGTGCATTTACAATATTCATTGATTTTTGCCATTGAAAAACATGTTTTTCATATACCAGAAATGTTTGAAGCTACTGACTGAATGAAAGGAGCTGGCATCTCACTCTCTTTGAATCTTCTTTATCATGCTAGGATTAACAGGAAAAAGCTAAAAATTTCAGAATTGCACCGTGCAATGTGGAGATATTACTGTTTGTGCATTTACAATATTCATTGATTTTTGCCATTGAAAAACATGTTTTTCATATACCAGAAATGTTTGAAGCTACTGACTGAATGAAAGGAGCTGGCATCTCACTCTCTTTGAATCTTCTTTATCATGCTAGGATTAACAGGAAAAAGCTAAAAATTTCAGAATTGCACCGTGCAATGTGGAGATATTACTGTTTGTGCATTTACAATATTCATTGATTTTTGCCATTGAAAAACATGTTTTTCATATACCAGAAATGTTTGAAGCTACTGACTGAATGAAAGGAGCTGGCATCTCACTCTCTTTGAATCTTCTTTATCATGCTAGGATTAGCAGGAAAAAGCAAAAAATTTCAGAATTGCACCTTGCAATGTGGAGATATTACTGTTTGTGCATTTACAATATTCATTGATTTTTGCCATTGAAAAACATGTTTTTCATATACCAGAAATGTTTGAAGCTACTGACTGAATGAAAGGAGCTGGCATCTCACTCTCTTTGAATCTTCTTTATCATGCTAGGATTAACAGGAAAAAGCAAAAAATTTCAGAATTGCACCTTGCAATGTGGAGATATTACTGTTTGTGCATTTACAATATTCATTGATTTTTGCCATTGAAAAACATGTTTTTCATATACCAGAAATGTTTGAAGCTACTGACTGAATGAAAGGAGCTGGCATCTCACTCTCTTTGAATCTTCTTTATCATGCTAGGATTAACAGGAAAAAGCTAAAAATTTCAGAATTGCACCGTGCAATGTGGAGATATTGCTGTTTGTGCATTTACAATATTCATTGATTTTTGCCATTGAAAAACATGTTTTTCATATACCAGAAATGTTTGAAGCTACTGACTGAATGAAAGGAGCTGGCATCTCACTCTCTTTGAATCTTCTTTATCATGCTAGGATTAGCAGGAAAAAGCAAAAAATTTCAGAATTGCACCTTGCAATGTGGAGATATTACTGTTTGTGCATTTACAATATTCATTGATTTTTGCCATTGAAAAACATGTTTTTCATATACCAGAAATGTTTGAAGCTACTGACTGAATGAAAGGAGCTGGCATCTCACTCTCTTTGAATCTTCTTTATCATGCTAGGATTAACAGGAAAAAGCAAAAAATTTCAGAATTGCACCTTGCAATTTGGAGATATTACTGTTTGTGCATTTACAATATTCATTGATTTTTGCCATTGAAAAACATGTTTTTCATATACCAGAAATGTTTGAAGCTACTGACTGAATGAAAGGAGCTGGCATCTCACTCTCTTTGAATCTTCTTTATCATGCTAGGATTAGCAGGAAAAAGCAAAAAATTTCAGAATTGCACCTTGCAATGTGGAGATATTACTGTTTGTGCATTTACAATATTCATTGATTTTTGCCATTGAAAAACATGTTTTTCATATACCAGAAATGTTTGAAGCTACTGACTGAATGAAAGGAGCTGGCATCTCACTCTCTTTGAATCTTCTTTATCATGCTAGGATTAACAGGAAAAAGCTAAAAATTTCAGAATTGCACCTTGCAATGTGGAGATATTACTGTTTGTGCATTTACAATATTCATTGATTTTTGCCATTGAAAAACATGTTTTTCATATACCAGAAATGTTTGAAGCTACTGACTGAATGAAAGGAGCTGGCATCTCACTCTCTTTGAATCTTCTTTATCATGCTAGGATTAACAGGAAAAAGCTAAAAATTTCAGAATTGCACCGTGCAATGTGGAGATATTACTGTTTGTGCATTTACAATATTCATTGATTTTTGCCATTGAAAAACATGTTTTTCATATACCAGAAATGTTTGAAGCTACTGACTGAATGAAAGGAGCTGGCATCTCACTCTCTTTGAATCTTCTTTATCATGCTAGGATTAACAGGAAAAAGCTAAAAATTTCAGAATTGCACCGTGCAATGTGGAGATATTACTGTTTGTGCATTTACAATATTCATTGATTTTTGCCATTGAAAAACATGTTTTTCATATACCAGAAATGTTTGAAGCTACTGACTGAATGAAAGGAGCTGGCATCTCACTCTCTTTGAATCTTCTTTATCATGCTAGGATTAACAGGAAAAAGCTAAAAATTTCAGAATTGCACCGTGCAATGTGGAGATATTACTGTTTGTGCATTTACAATATTCATTGATTTTTGCCATTGAAAAACATGTTTTTCATATACCAGAAATGTTTGAAGCTACTGACTGAATGAAAGGAGCTGGCATCTCACTCTCTTTGAATCTTCTTTATCATGCTAGGATTAACAGGAAAAAGCTAAAAATTTCAGAATTGCACCGTGCAATGTGGAGATATTACTGTTTGTGCATTTACAATATTCATTGATTTTTGCCATTGAAAAACATGTTTTTCATATACCAGAAATGTTTGAAGCTACTGACTGAATGAAAGGAGCTGGCATCTCACTCTCTTTGAATCTTCTTTATCATGCTAGGATTAGCAGGAATAAGCAAAAAATTTCAGAATTGCACCTTTCAATGTGGAGATATTACTGTTTGTGCATTTACAATATTCATTGATTTTTGCCATTGAAAAACATGTTTTTCATATACCAGAAATGTTTGAAGCTACTGACTGAATGAAAGGAGCTGGCATCTCACTCTCTTTGAATCTTCTTTATCATGCTAGGATTAACAGGAAAAAGCTAAAAATTTCAGAATTGCACCGTGCAATGTGGAGATATTACTGTTTGTGCATTTACAATATTCATTGATTTTTGCCATTGAAAAACATGTTTTTCATATACCAGAAATGTTTGAAGCTACTGACTGAATGAAAGGAGCTGGCATCTCACTCTCTTTGAATCTTCTTTATCATGCTAGGATTAACAGGAAAAAGCTAAAAATTTCAGAATTGCACCGTGCAATGTGGAGATATTACTGTTTGTGCATTTACAATATTCATTGATTTTTGCCATTGAAAAACATGTTTTTCATATACCAGAAATGTTTGAAGCTACTGACTGAATGAAAGGAGCTGGCATCTCACTCTCTTTGAATCTTCTTTATCATGCTAGGATTAGCAGGAAAAAGCAAAAAATTTCAGAATTGCACCTTGCAATGTGGAGATATTACTGTTTGTGCATTTACAATATTCATTGATTTTTGCCATTGAAAATCATGTTTTTCATATACCAGAAATGTTTGAAGCTACTGACTGAATGAAAGGAGCTGGCATCTCACTCTCTTTGAATCTTCTTTATCATGCTAGGATTAACAGGAAAAAGCAAAAAATTTCAGAATTGCACCTTGCAATGTGGAGATATTACTGTTTGTGCATTTACAATATTCATTGATTTTTGCCATTGAAAAACATGTTTTTCATATACCAGAAATGTTTGAAGCTACTGACTGAATGAAAGGAGCTGGCATCTCACTCTCTTTGAATCTTCTTTATCATGCTAGGATTAACAGGAAAAAGCTAAAAATTTCAGAATTGCACCGTGCAATGTGGAGATATTACTGTTTGTGCATTTACAATATTCATTGATTTTTGCCATTGAAAAACATGTTTTTCATATACCAGAAATGTTTGAAGCTACTGACTGAATGAAAGGAGCTGGCATCTCACTCTCTTTGAATCTTCTTTATCATGCTAGGATTAGCAGGAAAAAGCAAAAAATTTCAGAATTGCACCTTGCAATGTGGAGATATTACTGTTTGTGCATTTACAATATTCATTGATTTTTGCCATTGAAAAACATGTTTTTCATATACCAGAAATGTTTGAAGCTACTGACTGAATGAAAGGAGCTGGCATCTCACTCTCTTTGAATCTTCTTTATCATGCTAGGATTAACAGGAAAAAGCTAAAAATTTCAGAATTGCACCGTGCAATGTGGAGATATTACTGTTTGTGCATTTACAATATTCATTGATTTTTGCCATTGAAAAACATGTTTTTCATATACCAGAAATGTTTGAAGCTACTGACTGAATGAAAGGAGCTGGCATCTCACTCTCTTTGAATCTTCTTTATCATGCTAGGATTAGCAGGAAAAAGCAAAAAATTTCAGAATTGCACCTTGCAATGTGGAGATATTACTGTTTGTGCATTTACAATATTCATTGATTTTTGCCATTGAAAAACATGTTTTTCATATACTAGAAATGTTTGAAGCTACTGACTGAATGAAAGGAGCTGGCATCTCACTCTCTTTGAATCTTCTTTATCATGCTAGGATTAACAGGAAAAAGCAAAAAATTTCAGAATTGCACCTTGCAATGTGGAGATATTACTGTTTGTGCATTTACAATATTCATTGATTTTTGCCATTGAAAAACATGTTTTTCATATACCAGAAATGTTTGAAGCTACTGACTGAATGAAAGGAGCTGGCATCTCACTCTCTTTGAATCTTCTTTATCATGCTAGGATTAACAGGAAAAAGCTAAAAATTTCAGAATTGCACCGTGCAATGTGGAGATATTACTGTTTGTGCATTTACAATATTCATTGATTTTTGCCATTGAAAAACATGTTTTTCATATACCAGAAATGTTTGAAGCTACTGACTGAATGAAAGGAGCTGGCATCTCACTCTCTTTGAATCTTCTTTATCATGCTAGGATTAGCAGGAAAAAGCAAAAAATTTCAGAATTGCACCTTGCAATGTGGAGATATTACTGTTTGTGCATTTACAATATTCATTGATTTTTGCCATTGAAAAACATGTTTTTCATATACCAGAAATGTTTGAAGCTACTGACTGAATGAAAGGAGCTGGCATCTCACTCTCTTTGAATCTTCTTTATCATGCTAGGATTAACAGGAAAAAGCTAAAAATTTCAGAATTGCACCGTGCAATGTGGAGATATTACTGTTTGTGCATTTACAATATTCATTGATTTTTGCCATTGAAAAACATGTTTTTCATATACCAGAAATGTTTGAAGCTACTGACTGAATGAAAGGAGCTGGCATCTCACTCTCTTTGAATCTTCTTTATCATGCTAGGATTAGCAGGAAAAAGCAAAAAATTTCAGAATTGCACATTGCAATGTGGAGATATTACTGTTTGTGCATTTACAATATTCATTGATTTTTGCCATTGAAAAACATGTTTTTCATATACTAGAAATGTTTGAAGCTACTGACTGAATGAAAGGAGCTGGCATCTCACTCTCTTTGAATCTTCTTTATCATGCTAGGATTAACAGGAAAAAGCTAAAAATTTCAGAATTGCACCGTGCAATGTGGAGATATTACTGTTTGTGCATTTACAATATTCATTGATTTTTGCCATTGAAAAACATGTTTTTCATATACCAGAAATGTTTGAAGCTACTGACTGAATGAAAGGAGCTGGCATCTCACTCTCTTTGAATCTTCTTTATCATGCTAGGATTAGCAGGAAAAAGCAAAAAATTTCAGAATTGCACCTTGCAATGTGGAGATATTACTGTTTGTGCATTTACAATATTCATTGATTTTTGCCATTGAAAAACATGTTTTTCATATACCAGAAATGTTTGAAGCTACTGACTGAATGAAAGGAGCTGGCATCTCACTCTCTTTGAATCTTCTTTATCATGCTAGGATTAGCAGGAAAAAGCAAAAAATTTCAGAATTGCACCTTGCAATGTGGAGATATTACTGTTTGTGCATTTACAATATTCATTGATTTTTGCCATTGAAAAACATGTTTTTCATATACCAGAAATGTTTGAAGCTACTGACTGAATGAAAGGAGCTGGCATCTCACTCTCTTTGAATCTTCTTTATCATGCTAGGATTAACAGGAAAAAGCTAAAAATTTCAGAATTGCACCGTGCAATGTGGAGATATTACTGTTTGTGCATTTACAATATTCATTGATTTTTGCCATTGAAAAACATGTTTTTCATATACCAGAAATGTTTGAAGCTACTGACTGAATGAAAGGAGCTGGCATCTCACTCTCTTTGAATCTTCTTTATCATGCTAGGATTAACAGGAAAAAGCTAAAAATTTCAGAATTGCACCGTGCAATGTGGAGATATTACTGTTTGTGCATTTACAATATTCATTGATTTTTGCCATTGAAAAACATGTTTTTCATATACCAGAAATGTTTGAAGCTACTGACTGAATGAAAGGAGCTGGCATCTCACTCTCTTTGAATCTTCTTTATCATGCTAGGATTAGCAGGAAAAAGCAAAAAATTTCAGAATTGCACCTTGCAATGTGGAGATATTACTGTTTGTGCATTTACAATATTCATTGATTTTTGCCATTGAAAAACATGTTTTTCATATACCAGAAATGTTTGAAGCTACTGACTGAATGAAAGGAGCTGGCATCTCACTCTCTTTGAATCTTCTTTATCATGCTAGGATTAGCAGGAAAAAGCAAAAAATTTCAGAATTGCACCTTGCAATGTGGAGATATTACTGTTTGTGCATTTACAATATTCATTGATTTTTGCCATTGAAAAACATGTTTTTCATATACCAGAAATGTTTGAAGCTACTGACTGAATGAAAGGAGCTGGCATCTCACTCTCTTTGAATCTTCTTTATCATGCTAGGATTAACAGGAAAAAGCTAAAAATTTCAGAATTGCACCGTGCAATGTGGAGATATTACTGTTTGTGCATTTACAATATTCATTGATTTTTGCCATTGAAAAACATGTTTTTCATATACCAGAAATGTTTGAAGCTACTGACTGAATGAAAGGAGCTGGCATCTCACTCTCTTTGAATCTTCTTTATCATGCTAGGATTAACAGGAAAAAGCTAAAAATTTCAGAATTGCACCGTGCAATGTGGAGATATTACTGTTTGTGCATTTACAATATTCATTGATTTTTGCCATTGAAAAACATGTTTTTCATATACCAGAAATGTTTGAAGCTACTGACTGAATGAAAGGAGCTGGCATCTCACTCTCTTTGAATCTTCTTTATCATGCTAGGATTAGCAGGAAAAAGCAAAAAATTTCAGAATTGCACCTTGCAATGTGGAGATATTACTGTTTGTGCATTTACAATATTCATTGATTTTTGCCATTGAAAAACATGTTTTTCATATACCAGAAATGTTTGAAGCTACTGACTGAATGAAAGGAGCTGGCATCTCACTCTCTTTGAATCTTCTTTATCATGCTAGGATTAACAGGAAAAAGCTAAAAATTTCAGAATTGCACCGTGCAATGTGGAGATATTACTGTTTGTGCATTTACAATATTCATTGATTTTTGCCATTGAAAAACATGTTTTTCATATACCAGAAATGTTTGAAGCTACTGACTGAATGAAAGGAGCTGGCATCTCACTCTCTTTGAATCTTCTTTATCATGCTAGGATTAGCAGGAAAAAGCAAAAAATTTCAGAATTGCACCTTGCAATGTGGAGATATTACTGTTTGTGCATTTACAATATTCATTGATTTTTGCCATTGAAAAACATGTTTTTCATATACCAGAAATGTTTGAAGCTACTGACTGAATGAAAGGAGCTGGCATCTCACTCTCTTTGAATCTTCTTTATCATGCTAGGATTAGCAGGAAAAAGCAAAAAATTTCAGAATTGCACCTTGCAATGTGGAGATATTACTGTTTGTGCATTTACAATATTCATTGATTTTTGCCATTGAAAAACATGTTTTTCATATACCAGAAATGTTTGAAGCTACTGACTGAATGAAAGGAGCTGGCATCTCACTCTCTTTGAATCTTCTTTATCATGCTAGGATTAACAGGAAAAAGCTAAAAATTTCAGAATTGCACCGTGCAATGTGGAGATATTACTGTTTGTGCATTTACAATATTCATTGATTTTTGCCATTGAAAAACATGTTTTTCATATACCAGAAATGTTTGAAGCTACTGACTGAATGAAAGGAGCTGGCATCTCACTCTCTTTGAATCTTCTTTATCATGCTAGGATTAACAGGAAAAAGCTAAAAATTTCAGAATTGCACCGTGCAATGTGGAGATATTACTGTTTGTGCATTTACAATATTCATTGATTTTTGCCATTGAAAAACATGTTTTTCATATACCAGAAATGTTTGAAGCTACTGACTGAATGAAAGGAGCTGGCATCTCACTCTCTTTGAATCTTCTTTATCATGCTAGGATTAGCAGGAAAAAGCAAAAAATTTCAGAATTGCACCTTGCAATGTGGAGATATTACTGTTTGTGCATTTACAATATTCATTGATTTTTGCCATTGAAAAACATGTTTTTCATATACCAGAAATGTTTGCAGCTACTGACTGAATGAAAGGAGCTGGCATCTCACTCTCTTTGAATCTTCTTTATCATGCTAGGATTAACAGGAAAAAGCTAAAAATTTCAGAATTGCACCGTGCAATGTGGAGATATTACTGTTTGTGCATTTACAATATTCATTGATTTTTGCCATTGAAAAACATGTTTTTCATATACCAGAAATGTTTGAAGCTACTGACTGAATGAAAGGAGCTGGCATCTCACTCTCTTTGAATCTTCTTTATCATGCTAGGATTAGCAGGAAAAAGCAAAAAATTTCAGAATTGCACATTGCAATGTGGAGATATTACTGTTTGTGCATTTACAATATTCATTGATTTTTGCCATTGAAAAACATGTTTTTCATATACTAGAAATGTTTGAAGCTACTGACTGAATGAAAGGAGCTGGCATCTCACTCTCTTTGAATCTTCTTTATCATGCTAGGATTAACAGGAAAAAGCTAAAAATTTCAGAATTGCACCGTGCAATGTGGAGATATTACTGTTTGTGCATTTACAATATTCATTGATTTTTGCCATTGAAAAACATGTTTTTCATATACCAGAAATGTTTGAAGCTACTGACTGAATGAAAGGAGCTGGCATCTCACTCTCTTTGAATCTTCTTTATCATGCTAGGATTAGCAGGAAAAAGCAAAAAATTTCAGAATTGCACCTTGCAATGTGGAGATATTACTGTTTGTGCATTTACAATATTCATTGATTTTTGCCATTGAAAAACATGTTTTTCATATACCAGAAATGTTTGAAGCTACTGACTGAATGAAAGGAGCTGGCATCTCACTCTCTTTGAATCTTCTTTATCATGCTAGGATTAGCAGGAAAAAGCAAAAAATTTCAGAATTGCACCTTGCAATGTGGAGATATTACTGTTTGTGCATTTACAATATTCATTGATTTTTGCCATTGAAAAACATGTTTTTCATATACCAGAAATGTTTGAAGCTACTGACTGAATGAAAGGAGCTGGCATCTCACTCTCTTTGAATCTTCTTTATCATGCTAGGATTAGCAGGAAAAAGCAAAAAATTTCAGAATTGCACATTGCAATGTGGAGATATTACTGTTTGTGCATTTACAATATTCATTGATTTTTGCCATTGAAAAACATGTTTTTCATATACTAGAAATGTTTGAAGCTACTGACTGAATGAAAGGAGCTGGCATCTCACTCTCTTTGAATCTTCTTTATCATGCTAGGATTAACAGGAAAAAGCAAAAAATTTCAGAATTGCACCTTGCAATGTGGAGATATTACTGTTTGTGCATTTACAATATTCATTGATTTTTGCCATTGAAAAACGTTTTTCATATACCAGAAATGTTTGAAGCTACTGACTGAATGAAAGGAGCTGGCATCTCACTCTCTTTGAATCTTCTTTATCATGCTAGGATTAGCAGGAAAAAGCAAAAAATTTCAGAATTGCACCTTGCAATGTGGAGATATTACTGTTTGTGCATTTACAATATTCATTGATTTTTGCCATTGAAAAACATGTTTTTCATATACCAGAAATGTTTGAAGCTACTGACTGAATGAAAGGAGCTGGCATCTCACTCTCTTTGAATCTTCTTTATCATGCTAGGATTAACAGGAAAAAGCTAAAAATTTCAGAATTGCACCGTGCAATGTGGAGATATTACTGTTTGTGCATTTACAATATTCATTGATTTTTGCCATTGAAAAACATGTTTTTCATATACCAGAAATGTTTGAAGCTACTGACTGAATGAAAGGAGCTGGCATCTCACTCTCTTTGAATCTTCTTTATCATGCTAGGATTAGCAGGAAAAAGCTAAAAATTTCAGAATTGCACCGTGCAATGTGGAGATATTACTGTTTGTGCATTTACAATATTCATTGATTTTTGCCATTGAAAAACATGTTTTTCATATACCAGAAATGTTTGAAGCTACTGACTGAATGAAAAGAGCTGGCATCTCACTCTCTTTGAATCTTCTTTATCATGCTAGGATTAACAGGAAAAAGCTAAAAATTTCAGAATTGCACCGTGCAATGTGGAGATATTACTGTTTGTGCATTTACAATATTCATTGATTTTTGCCATTGAAAAACATGTTTTTCATATACCAGAAATGTTTGAAGCTACTGACTGAATGAAAGGAGCTGGCATCTCACTCTCTTTGAATCTTCTTTATCATGCTAGGATTAACAGGAAAAAGCTAAAAATTTCAGAATTGCACCGTGCAATGTGGAGATATTACTGTTTGTGCATTTACAATATTCATTGATTTTTGCCATTGAAAAACATGTTTTTCATATACCAGAAATGTTTGAAGCTACTGACTGAATGAAAGGAGCTGGCATCTCACTCTCTTTGAATCTTCTTTATCATGCTAGGATTAACAGGAAAAAGCTAAAAATTTCAGAATTGCACCGTGCAATGTGGAGATATTACTGTTTGTGCATTTACAATATTCATTGATTTTTGCCATTGAAAAACATGTTTTTCATATACCAGAAATGTTTGAAGCTACTGACTGAATGAAAGGAGCTGGCATCTCACTCTCTTTGAATCTTCTTTATCATGCTAGGATTAGCAGGAAAAAGCAAAAAATTTCAGAATTGCACCTTGCAATGTGGAGATATTACTGTTTGTGCATTTACAATATTCATTGATTTTTGCCATTGAAAAACATGTTTTTCATATACCAGAAATGTTTGAAGCTACTGACTGAATGAAAGGAGCTGGCATCTCACTCTCTTTGAATCTTCTTTATCATGCTAGGATTAACAGGAAAAAGCAAAAAATTTCAGAATTGCACCTTGCAATTTGGAGATATTACTGTTTGTGCATTTACAATATTCATTGATTTTTGCCATTGAAAAACATGTTTTTCATATACCAGAAATGTTTGAAGCTACTGACTGAATGAAAGGAGCTGGCATCTCACTCTCTTTGAATCTTCTTTATCATGCTAGGATTAACAGGAAAAAGCTAAAAATTTCAGAATTGCACCGTGCAATGTGGAGATATTACTGTTTGTGCATTTACAATATTCATTGATTTTTGCCATTGAGAAACATGTTTTTCATATACCAGAAATGTTTGAAGCTACTGACTGAATGAAAGGAGCTGGCATCTCACTCTCTTTGAATCTTCTTTATCATGCTAGGATTAGCAGGAAAAAGCAAAAAATTTCAGAATTGCACCTTGCAATGTGGAGATATTACTGTTTGTGCATTTACAATATTCATTGATTTTTGCCATTGAAAAACATGTTTTTCATATACCAGAAATGTTTGAAGCTACTGACTGAATGAAAGGAGCTGGCATCTCACTCTCTTTGAATCTTCTTTATCATGCTAGGATTAACAGGAAAAAGCTAAAAATTTCAGAATTGCACCGTGCAATGTGGAGATATTACTGTTTGTGCATTTACAATATTCATTGATTTTTGCCATTGAAAAACATGTTTTTCATATACCAGAAATGTTTGAAGCTACTGACTGAATGAAAGGAGCTGGCATCTCACTCTCTTTGAATCTTCTTTATCATGCTAGGATTAACAGGAAAAAGCAAAAAATTTCAGAATTGCACCTTGCAATGTGGAGATATTACTGTTTGTGCATTTACAATATTCATTGATTTTTGCCATTGAAAAACATGTTTTTCATATACCAGAAATGTTTGAAGCTACTGACTGAATGAAAGGAGCTGGCATCTCACTCTCTTTGAATCTTCTTTATCATGCTAGGATTAACAGGAAAAAGCTAAAAATTTCAGAATTGCACCGTGCAATGTGGAGATATTACTGTTTGTGCATTTACAATATTCATTGATTTTTGCCATTGAAAAACATGTTTTTCATATACCAGAAATGTTTGAAGCTACTGACTGAATGAAAGGAGCTGGGATCTCACTCTTTGAATCTTCTTTATCATGCTAGGATTAGCAGGAAAAAGCAAAAAATTTCAGAATTGCACCTTGCAATGTGGAGATATTACTGTTTGTGCATTTACAATATTCATTGATTTTTGCCATTGAAAAACATGTTTTTCATATACCAGAAATGTTTGAAGCTACTGACTGAATGAAAGGAGCTGGCATCTCACTCTCTTTGAATCTTCTTTATCATGCTAGGATTAACAGGAAAAAGCTAAAAATTTCAGAATTGCACCGTGCAATGTGGAGATATTACTGTTTGTGCATTTACAATATTCATTGATTTTTGCCATTGAAAAACATGTTTTTCATATACCAGAAATGTTTGAAGCTACTGACTGAATGAAAGGAGCTGGCATCTCACTCTCTTTGAATCTTCTTTATCATGCTAGGATTAGCAGGAAAAAGCAAAAAATTTCAGAATTGCACCTTGCAATGTGGAGATATTACTGTTTGTGCATTTACAATATTCATTGATTTTTGCCATTGAAAAACATGTTTTTCATATACCAGAAATATTTGAAGCTACTGACTGAATGAAAGGAGCTGGCATCTCACTCTCTTTGAATCTTCTTTATCATGCTAGGATTAACAGGAAAAAGCTAAAAATTTCAGAATTGCACCGTGCAATGTGGAGATATTACTGTTTGTGCATTTACAATATTCATTGATTTTTGCCATTGAAAAACATGTTTTTCATATACCAGAAATGTTTGAAGCTACTGACTGAATGAAAGGAGCTGGCATCTCACTCTCTTTGAATCTTCTTTATCATGCTAGGATTAACAGGAAAAAGCTAAAAATTTCAGAATTGCACCGTGCAATGTGGAGATATTACTGTTTGTGCATTTACAATATTCATTGATTTTTGCCATTGAAAAACATGTTTTTCATATACCAGAAATGTTTGAAGCTACTGACTGAATGAAAGGAGCTGGCATCTCACTCTCTTTGAATCTTCTTTATCATGCTAGGATTAACAGGAAAAAGCTAAAAATTTCAGAATTGCACCGTGCAATGTGGAGATATTACTGTTTGTGCATTTACAATATTCATTGATTTTTGCCATTGAAAAACATGTTTTTCATATACCAGAAATGTTTGAAGCTACTGACTGAATGAAAGGAGCTGGCATCTCACTCTCTTTGAATCTTCTTTATCATGCTAGGATTAGCAGGAAAAAGCAAAAAATTTCAGAATTGCACCTTGCAATGTGGAGATATTACTGTTTGTGCATTTACAATATTCATTGATTTTTGCCATTGAAAAACATGTTTTTCATATACCAGAAATGTTTGAAGCTACTGACTGAATGAAAGGAGCTGGCATCTCACTCTCTTTGAATCTTCTTTATCATGCTAGGATTAACAGGAAAAAGCTAAAAATTTCAGAATTGCACCGTGCAATGTGGAGATATTACTGTTTGTGCATTTACAATATTCATTGATTTTTGCCATTGAAAAACATGTTTTTCATATACCAGAAATGTTTGAAGCTACTGACTGAATGAAAGGAGCTGGCATCTCACTCTCTTTGAATCTTCTTTATCATGCTAGGATTAGCAGGAAAAAGCAAAAAATTTCAGAATTGCACCTTGCAATGTGGAGATATTACTGTTTGTGCATTTACAATATTCATTGATTTTTGCCATTGAAAAACATGTTTTTCATATACCAGAAATGTTTGAAGCTACTGACTGAATGAAAGGAGCTGGCATCTCACTCTCTTTGAATCTTCTTTATCATGCTAGGATTAACAGGAAAAAGCTAAAAATTTCAGAATTGCACCGTGCAATGTGGAGATATTACTGTTTGTGCATTTACAATATTCATTGATTTTTGCCATTGAAAAACATGTTTTTCATATACCAGAAATGTTTGAAGCTACTGACTGAATGAAAGGAGCTGGCATCTCACTCTCTTTGAATCTTCTTTATCATGCTAGGATTAACAGGAAAAAGCTAAAAATTTCAGAATTGCACCGTGCAATGTGGAGATATTACTGTTTGTGCATTTACAATATTCATTGATTTTTGCCATTGAAAAACATGTTTTTCATATACCAGAAATGTTTGAAGCTACTGACTGAATGAAAGGAGCTGGCATCTCACTCTCTTTGAATCTTCTTTATCATGCTAGGATTAACAGGAAAAAGCTAAAAATTTCAGAATTGCACCGTGCAATGTGGAGATATTACTGTTTGTGCATTTACAATATTCATTGATTTTTGCCATTGAAAAACATGTTTTTCATATACCAGAAATGTTTGAAGCTACTGACTGAATGAAAGGAGCTGGCATCTCACTCTCTTTGAATCTTCTTTATCATGCTAGGATTAGCAGGAAAAAGCAAAAAATTTCAGAATTGCACCTTGCAATGTGGAGATATTACTGTTTGTGCATTTACAATATTCATTGATTTTTGCCATTGAAAAACATGTTTTTCATATACCAGAAATGTTTGAAGCTACTGACTGAATGAAAGGAGCTGGCATCTCACTCTCTTTGAATCTTCTTTATCATGCTAGGATTAACAGGAAAAAGCTAAAAATTTCAGAATTGCACCGTGCAATGTGGAGATATTACTGTTTGTGCATTTACAATATTCATTGATTTTTGCCATTGAAAAACATGTTTTTCATATACCAGAAATGTTTGAAGCTACTGACTGAATGAAAGGAGCTGGCATCTCACTCTCTTTGAATCTTCTTTATCATGCTAGGATTAGCAGGAAAAAGCAAAAAATTTCAGAATTGCACCTTGCAATGTGGAGATATTACTGTTTGTGCATTTACAATATTCATTGATTTTTGCCATTGAAAAACATGTTTTTCATATACCAGAAATGTTTGAAGCTACTGACTGAATGAAAGGAGCTGGCATCTCACTCTCTTTGAATCTTCTTTATCATGCTAGGATTAACAGGAAAAAGCTAAAAATTTCAGAATTGCACCGTGCAATGTGGAGATATTACTGTTTGTGCATTTACAATATTCATTGATTTTTGCCATTGAAAAACATGTTTTTCATATACCAGAAATGTTTGAAGCTACTGACTGAATGAAAGGAGCTGGCATCTCACTCTCTTTGAATCTTCTTTATCATGCTAGGATTAACAGGAAAAAGCTAAAAATTTCAGAATTGCACCGTGCAATGTGGAGATATTACTGTTTGTGCATTTACAATATTCATTGATTTTTGCCATTGAAAAACATGTTTTTCATATACCAGAAATGTTTGAAGCTACTGACTGAATGAAAGGAGCTGGCATCTCACTCTCTTTGAATCTTCTTTATCATGCTAGGATTAGCAGGAAAAAGCAAAAAATTTCAGAATTGCACATTGCAATGTGGAGATATTACTGTTTGTGCATTTACAATATTCATTGATTTTTGCCATTGAAAAACATGTTTTTCATATTCTAGAAATGTTTGAAGCTACTGACTGAATGAAAGGAGCTGGCATCTCACTCTCTTTGAATCTTCTTTATCATGCTAGGATTAACAGGAAAAAGCAAAAAATTTCAGAATTGCACCTTGCAATGTGGAGATATTACTGTTTGTGCATTTACAATATTCATTGATTTTTGCCATTGAAAAACATGTTTTTCATATACCAGAAATGTTTGAAGCTACTGACTGAATGAAAGGAGCTGGCATCTCACTCTCTTTGAATCTTCTTTATCATGCTAGGATTAGCAGGAAAAAGCAAAAAATTTCAGAATTGCACCTTGCAATGTGGAGATATTACTGTTTGTGCATTTACAATATTCATTGATTTTTGCCATTGAAAAACATGTTTTTCATATACCAGAAATGTTTGAAGCTACTGACTGAATGAAAGGAGCTGGCATCTCACTCTCTTTGAATCTTCTTTATCATGCTAGGATTAACAGGAAAAAGCTAAAAATTTCAGAATTGCACCGTGCAATGTGGAGATATTACTGTTTGTGCATTTACAATATTCATTGATTTTTGCCATTGAAAAACATGTTTTTCATATACCAGAAATGTTTGAAGCTACTGACTGAATGAAAGGAGCTGGCATCTCACTCTCTTTGAATCTTCTTTATCATGCTAGGATTAGCAGGAAAAAGCAAAAAATTTCAGAATTGCACCTTGCAATGTGGAGATATTACTGTTTGTGCATTTACAATATTCATTGATTTTTGCCATTGAAAAACATGTTTTTCATATACCAGAAATGTTTGAAGCTACTGACTGAATGAAAGGAGCTGGCATCTCACTCTCTTTGAATCTTCTTTATCATGCTAGGATTAACAGGAAAAAGCTAAAAATTTCAGAATTGCACCGTGCAATGTGGAGATATTACTGTTTGTGCATTTACAATATTCATTGATTTTTGCCATTGAAAAACATGTTTTTCATATACCAGAAATGTTTGAAGCTACTGACTGAATGAAAGGAGCTGGCATCTCACTCTCTTTAAATCTTCTTTATCATGCTAGGATTAGCAGGAAAAAGCAAAAAATTTCAGAATTGCACATTGCAATGTGGAGATATTACTGTTTGTGCATTTACAATATTCATTGATTTTTGCCATTGAAAAACATGTTTTTCATATACTAGAAATGTTTGAAGCTACTGACTGAATGAAAGGAGCTGGCATCTCACTCTCTTTGAATCTTCTTTATCATGCTAGGATTAACAGGAAAAAGCTAAAAATTTCAGAATTGCACCGTGCAATGTGGAGATATTACTGTTTGTGCATTTACAATATTCATTGATTTTTGCCATTGAAAAACATGTTTTTCATATACCAGAAATGTTTGAAGCTACTGACTGAATGAAAGGAGCTGGCATCTCACTCTCTTTGAATCTTCTTTATCATGCTAGGATTAGCAGGAAAAAGCAAAAAATTTCAGAATTGCACCTTGCAATGTGGAGATATTACTGTTTGTGCATTTACAATATTCATTGATTTTTGCCATTGAAAAACATGTTTTTCATATACCAGAAATGTTTGAAGCTACTGACTGAATGAAAGGAGCTGGCATCTCACTCTCTTTGAATCTTCTTTATCATGCTAGGATTAGCAGGAAAAAGCAAAAAATTTCAGAATTGCACCTTGCAATGTGGAGATATTACTGTTTGTGCATTTACAATATTCATTGATTTTTGCCATTGAAAAACATGTTTTTCATATACCAGAAATGTTTGAAGCTACTGACTGAATGAAAGGAGCTGGCATCTCACTCTCTTTGAATCTTCTTTATCATGCTAGGATTAACAGGAAAAAGCTAAAAATTTCAGAATTGCACCGTGCAATGTGGAGATATTACTGTTTGTGCATTTACAATATTCATTGATTTTTGCCATTGAAAAACATGTTTTTCATATACCAGAAATGTTTGAAGCTACTGACTGAATGAAAGGAGCTGGCATCTCACTCTCTTTGAATCTTCTTTATCATGCTAGGATTAACAGGAAAAAGCTAAAAATTTCAGAATTGCACCGTGCAATGTGGAGATATTACTGTTTGTGCATTTACAATATTCATTGATTTTTGCCATTGAAAAACATGTTTTTCATATACCAGAAATGTTTGAAGCTACTGACTGAATGAAAGGAGCTGGCATCTCACTCTCTTTGAATCTTCTTTATCATGCTAGGATTAGCAGGAAAAAGCAAAAAATTTCAGAATTGCACCTTGCAATGTGGAGATATTACTGTTTGTGCATTTACAATATTCATTGATTTTTGCCATTGAAAAACATGTTTTTCATATACCAGAAATGTTTGAAGCTACTGACTGAATGAAAGGAGCTGGCATCTCACTCTCTTTGAATCTTCTTTATCATGCTAGGATTAGCAGGAAAAAGCAAAAAAT
The DNA here is from genome assembly GCF_046119375.1 of Phyllobates terribilis. NCBI lineage: Eukaryota > Metazoa > Chordata > Amphibia > Anura > Dendrobatidae > Phyllobates > Phyllobates terribilis. The sequence goes on from NW_027370224.1 coordinate 19,709, forward strand.
TTCAGAATTGCACCTTGCAATGTGGAGATATTACTGTTTGTGCATTTACAATATTCATTGATTTTTGCCATTGAAAAACATGTTTTTCATATACCAGAAATGTTTGAAGCTACTGACTGAATGAAAGGAGCTGGCATCTCACTCTCTTTGAATCTTCTTTATCATGCTAGGATTAACAGGAAAAAGCTAAAAATTTCAGAATTGCACCGTGCAATGTGGAGATATTACTGTTTGTGCATTTACAATATTCATTGATTTTTGCCATTGAAAAACATGTTTTTCATATACCAGAAATGTTTGAAGCTACTGACTGAATGAAAGGAGCTGGCATCTCACTCTCTTTGAATCTTCTTTATCATGCTAGGATTAACAGGAAAAAGCTAAAAATTTCAGAATTGCACCGTGCAATGTGGAGATATTACTGTTTGTGCATTTACAATATTCATTGATTTTTGCCATTGAAAAACATGTTTTTCATATACCAGAAATGTTTGAAGCTACTGACTGAATGAAAGGAGCTGGCATCTCACTCTCTTTGAATCTTCTTTATCATGCTAGGATTAGCAGGAAAAAGCAAAAAATTTCAGAATTGCACCTTGCAATGTGGAGATATTACTGTTTGTGCATTTACAATATTCATTGATTTTTGCCATTGAAAAACATGTTTTTCATATACCAGAAATGTTTGAAGCTACTGACTGAATGAAAGGAGCTGGCATCTCACTCTCTTTGAATCTTCTTTATCATGCTAGGATTAACAGGAAAAAGCTAAAAATTTCAGAATTGCACCGTGCAATGTGGAGATATTACTGTTTGTGCATTTACAATATTCATTGATTTTTGCCATTGAAAAACATGTTTTTCATATACCAGAAATGTTTGAAGCTACTGACTGAATGAAAGGAGCTGGCATCTCACTCTCTTTGAATCTTCTTTATCATGCTAGGATTAGCAGGAAAAAGCAAAAAATTTCAGAATTGCACCTTGCAATGTGGAGATATTACTGTTTGTGCATTTACAATATTCATTGATTTTTGCCATTGAAAAACATGTTTTTCATATACCAGAAATGTTTGAAGCTACTGACTGAATGAAAGGAGCTGGCATCTCACTCTCTTTGAATCTTCTTTATCATGCTAGGATTAGCAGGAAAAAGCAAAAAATTTCAGAATTGCACCTTGCAATGTGGAGATATTACTGTTTGTGCATTTACAATATTCATTGATTTTTGCCATTGAAAAACATGTTTTTCATATACCAGAAATGTTTGAAGCTACTGACTGAATGAAAGGAGCTGGCATCTCACTCTCTTTGAATCTTCTTTATCATGCTAGGATTAACAGGAAAAAGCTAAAAATTTCAGAATTGCACCGTGCAATGTGGAGATATTACTGTTTGTGCATTTACAATATTCATTGATTTTTGCCATTGAAAAACATGTTTTTCATATACCAGAAATGTTTGAAGCTACTGACTGAATGAAAGGAGCTGGCATCTCACTCTCTTTGAATCTTCTTTATCATGCTAGGATTAACAGGAAAAAGCTAAAAATTTCAGAATTGCACCGTGCAATGTGGAGATATTACTGTTTGTGCATTTACAATATTCATTGATTTTTGCCATTGAAAAACATGTTTTTCATATACCAGAAATGTTTGAAGCTACTGACTGAATGAAAGGAGCTGGCATCTCACTCTCTTTGAATCTTCTTTATCATGCTAGGATTAGCAGGAAAAAGCAAAAAATTTCAGAATTGCACCTTGCAATGTGGAGATATTACTGTTTGTGCATTTACAATATTCATTGATTTTTGCCATTGAAAAACATGTTTTTCATATACCAGAAATGTTTGAAGCTACTGACTGAATGAAAGGAGCTGGCATCTCACTCTCTTTGAATCTTCTTTATCATGCTAGGATTAACAGGAAAAAGCTAAAAATTTCAGAATTGCACCGTGCAATGTGGAGATATTACTGTTTGTGCATTTACAATATTCATTGATTTTTGCCATTGAAAAACATGTTTTTCATATACCAGAAATGTTTGAAGCTACTGACTGAATGAAAGGAGCTGGCATCTCACTCTCTTTGAATCTTCTTTATCATGCTAGGATTAGCAGGAAAAAGCAAAAAATTTCAGAATTGCACATTGCAATGTGGAGATATTACTGTTTGTGCATTTACAATATTCATTGATTTTTGCCATTGAAAAACATGTTTTTCATATACTAGAAATGTTTGAAGCTACTGACTGAATGAAAGGAGCTGGCATCTCACTCTCTTTGAATCTTCTTTATCATGCTAGGATTAACAGGAAAAAGCTAAAAATTTCAGAATTGCACCGTGCAATGTGGAGATATTACTGTTTGTGCATTTACAATATTCATTGATTTTTGCCATTGAAAAACATGTTTTTCATATACCAGAAATGTTTGAAGCTACTGACTGAATGAAAGGAGCTGGCATCTCACTCTCTTTGAATCTTCTTTATCATGCTAGGATTAGCAGGAAAAAGCAAAAAATTTCAGAATTGCACCTTGCAATGTGGAGATATTACTGTTTGTGCATTTACAATATTCATTGATTTTTGCCATTGAAAAACATGTTTTTCATATACCAGAAATGTTTGAAGCTACTGACTGAATGAAAGGAGCTGGCATCTCACTCTCTTTGAATCTTCTTTATCATGCTAGGATTAGCAGGAAAAAGCAAAAAATTTCAGAATTGCACCTTGCAATGTGGAGATATTACTGTTTGTGCATTTACAATATTCATTGATTTTTGCCATTGAAAAACATGTTTTTCATATACCAGAAATGTTTGAAGCTACTGACTGAATGAAAGGAGCTGGCATCTCACTCTCTTTGAATCTTCTTTATCATGCTAGGATTAGCAGGAAAAAGCAAAAAATTTCAGAATTGCACATTGCAATGTGGAGATATTACTGTTTGTGCATTTACAATATTCATTGATTTTTGCCATTGAAAAACATGTTTTTCATATACTAGAAATGTTTGAAGCTACTGACTGAATGAAAGGAGCTGGCATCTCACTCTCTTTGAATCTTCTTTATCATGCTAGGATTAACAGGAAAAAGCAAAAAATTTCAGAATTGCACCTTGCAATGTGGAGATATTACTGTTTGTGCATTTACAATATTCATTGATTTTTGCCATTGAAAAACGTTTTTCATATACCAGAAATGTTTGAAGCTACTGACTGAATGAAAGGAGCTGGCATCTCACTCTCTTTGAATCTTCTTTATCATGCTAGGATTAGCAGGAAAAAGCAAAAAATTTCAGAATTGCACCTTGCAATGTGGAGATATTACTGTTTGTGCATTTACAATATTCATTGATTTTTGCCATTGAAAAACATGTTTTTCATATACCAGAAATGTTTGAAGCTACTGACTGAATGAAAGGAGCTGGCATCTCACTCTCTTTGAATCTTCTTTATCATGCTAGGATTAACAGGAAAAAGCTAAAAATTTCAGAATTGCACCGTGCAATGTGGAGATATTACTGTTTGTGCATTTACAATATTCATTGATTTTTGCCATTGAAAAACATGTTTTTCATATACCAGAAATGTTTGAAGCTACTGACTGAATGAAAGGAGCTGGCATCTCACTCTCTTTGAATCTTCTTTATCATGCTAGGATTAGCAGGAAAAAGCTAAAAATTTCAGAATTGCACCGTGCAATGTGGAGATATTACTGTTTGTGCATTTACAATATTCATTGATTTTTGCCATTGAAAAACATGTTTTTCATATACCAGAAATGTTTGAAGCTACTGACTGAATGAAAAGAGCTGGCATCTCACTCTCTTTGAATCTTCTTTATCATGCTAGGATTAACAGGAAAAAGCTAAAAATTTCAGAATTGCACCGTGCAATGTGGAGATATTACTGTTTGTGCATTTACAATATTCATTGATTTTTGCCATTGAAAAACATGTTTTTCATATACCAGAAATGTTTGAAGCTACTGACTGAATGAAAGGAGCTGGCATCTCACTCTCTTTGAATCTTCTTTATCATGCTAGGATTAACAGGAAAAAGCTAAAAATTTCAGAATTGCACCGTGCAATGTGGAGATATTACTGTTTGTGCATTTACAATATTCATTGATTTTTGCCATTGAAAAACATGTTTTTCATATACCAGAAATGTTTGAAGCTACTGACTGAATGAAAGGAGCTGGCATCTCACTCTCTTTGAATCTTCTTTATCATGCTAGGATTAACAGGAAAAAGCTAAAAATTTCAGAATTGCACCGTGCAATGTGGAGATATTACTGTTTGTGCATTTACAATATTCATTGATTTTTGCCATTGAAAAACATGTTTTTCATATACCAGAAATGTTTGAAGCTACTGACTGAATGAAAGGAGCTGGCATCTCACTCTCTTTGAATCTTCTTTATCATGCTAGGATTAGCAGGAAAAAGCAAAAAATTTCAGAATTGCACCTTGCAATGTGGAGATATTACTGTTTGTGCATTTACAATATTCATTGATTTTTGCCATTGAAAAACATGTTTTTCATATACCAGAAATGTTTGAAGCTACTGACTGAATGAAAGGAGCTGGCATCTCACTCTCTTTGAATCTTCTTTATCATGCTAGGATTAACAGGAAAAAGCAAAAAATTTCAGAATTGCACCTTGCAATTTGGAGATATTACTGTTTGTGCATTTACAATATTCATTGATTTTTGCCATTGAAAAACATGTTTTTCATATACCAGAAATGTTTGAAGCTACTGACTGAATGAAAGGAGCTGGCATCTCACTCTCTTTGAATCTTCTTTATCATGCTAGGATTAACAGGAAAAAGCTAAAAATTTCAGAATTGCACCGTGCAATGTGGAGATATTACTGTTTGTGCATTTACAATATTCATTGATTTTTGCCATTGAAAAACATGTTTTTCATATACCAGAAATGTTTGAAGCTACTGACTGAATGAAAGGAGCTGGCATCTCACTCTCTTTGAATCTTCTTTATCATGCTAGGATTAGCAGGAAAAAGCAAAAAATTTCAGAATTGCACCTTGCAATGTGGAGATATTACTGTTTGTGCATTTACAATATTCATTGATTTTTGCCATTGAAAAACATGTTTTTCATATACCAGAAATGTTTGAAGCTACTGACTGAATGAAAGGAGCTGGCATCTCACTCTCTTTGAATCTTCTTTATCATGCTAGGATTAACAGGAAAAAGCTAAAAATTTCAGAATTGCACCGTGCAATGTGGAGATATTACTGTTTGTGCATTTACAATATTCATTGATTTTTGCCATTGAAAAACATGTTTTTCATATACCAGAAATGTTTGAAGCTACTGACTGAATGAAAGGAGCTGGCATCTCACTCTCTTTGAATCTTCTTTATCATGCTAGGATTAACAGGAAAAAGCAAAAAATTTCAGAATTGCACCTTGCAATGTGGAGATATTACTGTTTGTGCATTTACAATATTCATTGATTTTTGCCATTGAAAAACATGTTTTTCATATACCAGAAATGTTTGAAGCTACTGACTGAATGAAAGGAGCTGGCATCTCACTCTCTTTGAATCTTCTTTATCATGCTAGGATTAACAGGAAAAAGCTAAAAATTTCAGAATTGCACCGTGCAATGTGGAGATATTACTGTTTGTGCATTTACAATATTCATTGATTTTTGCCATTGAAAAACATGTTTTTCATATACCAGAAATGTTTGAAGCTACTGACTGAATGAAAGGAGCTGGGATCTCACTCTTTGAATCTTCTTTATCATGCTAGGATTAGCAGGAAAAAGCAAAAAATTTCAGAATTGCACCTTGCAATGTGGAGATATTACTGTTTGTGCATTTACAATATTCATTGATTTTTGCCATTGAAAAACATGTTTTTCATATACCAGAAATGTTTGAAGCTACTGACTGAATGAAAGGAGCTGGCATCTCACTCTCTTTGAATCTTCTTTATCATGCTAGGATTAACAGGAAAAAGCTAAAAATTTCAGAATTGCACCGTGCAATGTGGAGATATTACTGTTTGTGCATTTACAATATTCATTGATTTTTGCCATTGAAAAACATGTTTTTCATATACCAGAAATGTTTGAAGCTACTGACTGAATGAAAGGAGCTGGCATCTCACTCTCTTTGAATCTTCTTTATCATGCTAGGATTAACAGGAAAAAGCTAAAAATTTCAGAATTGCACCGTGCAATGTGGAGATATTACTGTTTGTGCATTTACAATATTCATTGATTTTTGCCATTGAAAAACATGTTTTTCATATACCAGAAATGTTTGAAGCTACTGACTGAATGAAAGGAGCTGGCATCTCACTCTCTTTGAATCTTCTTTATCATGCTAGGATTAACAGGAAAAAGCTAAAAATTTCAGAATTGCACCGTGCAATGTGGAGATATTACTGTTTGTGCATTTACAATATTCATTGATTTTTGCCATTGAAAAACATGTTTTTCATATACCAGAAATGTTTGAAGCTACTGACTGAATGAAAGGAGCTGGCATCTCACTCTCTTTGAATCTTCTTTATCATGCTAGGATTAACAGGAAAAAGCTAAAAATTTCAGAATTGCACCGTGCAATGTGGAGATATTACTGTTTGTGCATTTACAATATTCATTGATTTTTGCCATTGAAAAACATGTTTTTCATATACCAGAAATGTTTGAAGCTACTGACTGAATGAAAGGAGCTGGCATCTCACTCTCTTTGAATCTTCTTTATCATGCTAGGATTAGCAGGAAAAAGCAAAAAATTTCAGAATTGCACCTTGCAATGTGGAGATATTACTGTTTGTGCATTTACAATATTCATTGATTTTTGCCATTGAAAAACATGTTTTTCATATACCAGAAATGTTTGAAGCTACTGACTGAATGAAAGGAGCTGGCATCTCACTCTCTTTGAATCTTCTTTATCATGCTAGGATTAACAGGAAAAAGCTAAAAATTTCAGAATTGCACCGTGCAATGTGGAGATATTACTGTTTGTGCATTTACAATATTCATTGATTTTTGCCATTGAAAAACATGTTTTTCATATACCAGAAATGTTTGAAGCTACTGACTGAATGAAAGGAGCTGGCATCTCACTCTCTTTGAATCTTCTTTATCATGCTAGGATTAGCAGGAAAAAGCAAAAAATTTCAGAATTGCACCTTGCAATGTGGAGATATTACTGTTTGTGCATTTACAATATTCATTGATTTTTGCCATTGAAAAACATGTTTTTCATATACCAGAAATGTTTGAAGCTACTGACTGAATGAAAGGAGCTGGCATCTCACTCTCTTTGAATCTTCTTTATCATGCTAGGATTAACAGGAAAAAGCTAAAAATTTCAGAATTGCACCGTGCAATGTGGAGATATTACTGTTTGTGCATTTACAATATTCATTGATTTTTGCCATTGAAAAACATGTTTTTCATATACCAGAAATGTTTGAAGCTACTGACTGAATGAAAGGAGCTGGCATCTCACTCTCTTTGAATCTTCTTTATCATGCTAGGATTAACAGGAAAAAGCTAAAAATTTCAGAATTGCACCGTGCAATGTGGAGATATTACTGTTTGTGCATTTACAATATTCATTGATTTTTGCCATTGAAAAACATGTTTTTCATATACCAGAAATGTTTGAAGCTACTGACTGAATGAAAGGAGCTGGCATCTCACTCTCTTTGAATCTTCTTTATCATGCTAGGATTAACAGGAAAAAGCTAAAAATTTCAGAATTGCACCGTGCAATGTGGAGATATTACTGTTTGTGCATTTACAATATTCATTGATTTTTGCCATTGAAAAACATGTTTTTCATATACCAGAAATGTTTGAAGCTACTGACTGAATGAAAGGAGCTGGCATCTCACTCTCTTTGAATCTTCTTTATCATGCTAGGATTAGCAGGAAAAAGCAAAAAATTTCAGAATTGCACCTTGCAATGTGGAGATATTACTGTTTGTGCATTTACAATATTCATTGATTTTTGCCATTGAAAAACATGTTTTTCATATACCAGAAATGTTTGAAGCTACTGACTGAATGAAAGGAGCTGGCATCTCACTCTCTTTGAATCTTCTTTATCATGCTAGGATTAACAGGAAAAAGCTAAAAATTTCAGAATTGCACCGTGCAATGTGGAGATATTACTGTTTGTGCATTTACAATATTCATTGATTTTTGCCATTGAAAAACATGTTTTTCATATACCAGAAATGTTTGAAGCTACTGACTGAATGAAAGGAGCTGGCATCTCACTCTCTTTGAATCTTCTTTATCATGCTAGGATTAGCAGGAAAAAGCAAAAAATTTCAGAATTGCACCTTGCAATGTGGAGATATTACTGTTTGTGCATTTACAATATTCATTGATTTTTGCCATTGAAAAACATGTTTTTCATATACCAGAAATGTTTGAAGCTACTGACTGAATGAAAGGAGCTGGCATCTCACTCTCTTTGAATCTTCTTTATCATGCTAGGATTAACAGGAAAAAGCTAAAAATTTCAGAATTGCACCGTGCAATGTGGAGATATTACTGTTTGTGCATTTACAATATTCATTGATTTTTGCCATTGAAAAACATGTTTTTCATATACCAGAAATGTTTGAAGCTACTGACTGAATGAAAGGAGCTGGCATCTCACTCTCTTTGAATCTTCTTTATCATGCTAGGATTAACAGGAAAAAGCTAAAAATTTCAGAATTGCACCGTGCAATGTGGAGATATTACTGTTTGTGCATTTACAATATTCATTGATTTTTGCCATTGAAAAACATGTTTTTCATATACCAGAAATGTTTGAAGCTACTGACTGAATGAAAGGAGCTGGCATCTCACTCTCTTTGAATCTTCTTTATCATGCTAGGATTAACAGGAAAAAGCTAAAAATTTCAGAATTGCACCGTGCAATGTGGAGATATTACTGTTTGTGCATTTACAATATTCATTGATTTTTGCCATTGAAAAACATGTTTTTCATATACCAGAAATGTTTGAAGCTACTGACTGAATGAAAGGAGCTGGCATCTCACTCTCTTTGAATCTTCTTTATCATGCTAGGATTAACAGGAAAAAGCTAAAAATTTCAGAATTGCACCGTGCAATGTGGAGATATTACTGTTTGTGCATTTACAATATTCATTGATTTTTGCCATTGAAAAACATGTTTTTCATATACCAGAAATGTTTGAAGCTACTGACTGAATGAAAGGAGCTGGCATCTCACTCTCTTTGAATCTTCTTTATCATGCTAGGATTAACAGGAAAAAGCTAAAAATTTCAGAATTGCACCGTGCAATGTGGAGATATTACTGTTTGTGCATTTACAATATTCATTGATTTTTGCCATTGAAAAACATGTTTTTCATATACCAGAAATGTTTGAAGCTACTGACTGAATGAAAGGAGCTGGCATCTCACTCTCTTTGAATCTTCTTTATCATGCTAGGATTAGCAGGAATAAGCAAAAAATTTCAGAATTGCACCTTTCAATGTGGAGATATTACTGTTTGTGCATTTACAATATTCATTGATTTTTGCCATTGAAAAACATGTTTTTCATATACCAGAAATGTTTGAAGCTACTGACTGAATGAAAGGAGCTGGCATCTCACTCTCTTTGAATCTTCTTTATCATGCTAGGATTAACAGGAAAAAGCTAAAAATTTCAGAATTGCACCGTGCAATGTGGAGATATTACTGTTTGTGCATTTACAATATTCATTGATTTTTGCCATTGAAAAACATGTTTTTCATATACCAGAAATGTTTGAAGCTACTGACTGAATGAAAGGAGCTGGCATCTCACTCTCTTTGAATCTTCTTTATCATGCTAGGATTAGCAGGAAAAAGCAAAAAATTTCAGAATTGCACCTTGCAATGTGGAGATATTACTGTTTGTGCATTTACAATATTCATTGATTTTTGCCATTGAAAAACATGTTTTTCATATACCAGAAATGTTTGAAGCTACTGACTGAATGAAAGGAGCTGGCATCTCACTCTCTTTGAATCTTCTTTATCATGCTAGGATTAACAGGAAAAAGCAAAAAATTTCAGAATTGCACCTTGCAATGTGGAGATATTACTGTTTGTGCATTTACAATATTCATTGATTTTTGCCATTGAAAAACATGTTTTTCATATACCAGAAATGTTTGAAGCTACTGACTGAATGAAAGGAGCTGGCATCTCACTCTCTTTGAATCTTCTTTATCATGCTAGGATTAACAGGAAAAAGCTAAAAATTTCAGAATTGCACCGTGCAATGTGGAGATATTACTGTTTGTGCATTTACAATATTCATTGATTTTTGCCATTGAAAAACATGTTTTTCATATACCAGAAATGTTTGAAGCTACTGACTGAATGAAAGGAGCTGGCATCTCACTCTCTTTGAATCTTCTTTATCATGCTAGGATTAGCAGGAAAAAGCAAAAAATTTCAGAATTGCACCTTGCAATGTGGAGATATTACTGTTTGTGCATTTACAATATTCATTGATTTTTGCCATTGAAAAACATGTTTTTCATATACCAGAAATGTTTGAAGCTACTGACTGAATGAAAGGAGCTGGCATCTCACTCTCTTTGAATCTTCTTTATCATGCTAGGATTAACAGGAAAAAGCTAAAAATTTCAGAATTGCACCGTGCAATGTGGAGATATTACTGTTTGTGCATTTACAATATTCATTGATTTTTGCCATTGAAAAACATGTTTTTCATATACCAGAAATGTTTGAAGCTACTGACTGAATGAAAGGAGCTGGCATCTCACTCTCTTTGAATCTTCTTTATCATGCTAGGATTAGCAGGAAAAAGCAAAAAATTTCAGAATTGCACCTTGCAATGTGGAGATATTACTGTTTGTGCATTTACAATATTCATTGATTTTTGCCATTGAAAAACATGTTTTTCATATACCAGAAATGTTTGAAGCTACTGACTGAATGAAAGGAGCTGGCATCTCACTCTCTTTGAATCTTTATCATGCTAGGATTAACAGGAAAAAGCAAAAAATTTCAGAATTGCACCGTGCAATGTGGAGATATTACTGTTTGTGCATTTACAATATTCATTGATTTTTGCCATTGAAAAACATGTTTTTCATATACCAGAAATGTTTGAAGCTACTGACTGAATGAAAGGAGCTGGCATCTCACTCTCTTTGAATCTTCTTTATCATGCTAGGATTAGCAGGAAAAAGCAAAAAAATTCAGAATTGCACCTTGCAATGTGGAGATATTACTGTTTGTGCATTTACAATATTCATTGATTTTTGCCATTGAAAAACATGTTTTTCATATACCAGAAATGTTTGAAGCTACTGACTGAATGAAAGGAGCTGGCATCTCACTCTCTTTGAATCTTCTTTATCATGCTAGGATTAACAGGAAAAAGCAAAAAATTTCAGAATTGCACCTTGCAATGTGGAGATATTACTGTTTGTGCATTTACAATATTCATTGATTTTTGCCATTGAAAAACATGTTTTTCATATACCAGAAATGTTTGAAGCTACTGACTGAATGAAAGGAGCTGGCATCTCACTCTCTTTGAATCTTCTTTATCATGCTAGGATTAACAGGAAAAAGCTAAAAATTTCAGAATTGCACCGTGCAATGTGGAGATATTACTGTTTGTGCATTTACAATATTCATTGATTTTTGCCATTGAAAAACATGTTTTTCATATACCAGAAATGTTTGAAGCTACTGACTGAATGAAAGGAGCTGGCATCTCACTCTCTTTGAATCTTCTTTATCATGCTAGGATTAGCAGGAAAAAGCAAAAAATTTCAGAATTGCACCTTGCAATGTGGAGATATTACTGTTTGTGCATTTACAATATTCATTGATTTTTGCCATTGAAAAACATGTTTTTCATATACCAGAAATGTTTGAAGCTACTGACTGAATGAAAGGAGCTGGCATCTCACTCTCTTTGAATCTTCTTTATCATGCTAGGATTAACAGGAAAAAGCTAAAAATTTCAGAATTGCACCGTGCAATGTGGAGATATTACTGTTTGTGCATTTACAATATTCATTGATTTTTGCCATTGAAAAACATGTTTTTCATATACCAGAAATGTTTGAAGCTACTGACTGAATGAAAGGAGCTGGCATCTCACTCTCTTTGAATCTTCTTTATCATGCTAGGATTAACAGGAAAAAGCTAAAAATTTCAGAATTGCACCGTGCAATGTGGAGATATTACTGTTTGTGCATTTACAATATTCATTGATTTTTGCCATTGAAAAACATGTTTTTCATATACCAGAAATGTTTGAAGCTACTGACTGAATGAAAGGAGCTGGCATCTCACTCTCTTTGAATCTTCTTTATCATGCTAGGATTAACAGGAAAAAGCTAAAAATTTCAGAATTGCACCGTGCAATGTGGAGATATTACTGTTTGTGCATTTACAATATTCATTGATTTTTGCCATTGAAAAACATGTTTTTCATATACCAGAAATGTTTGAAGCTACTGACTGAATGAAAGGAGCTGGCATCTCACTCTCTTTGAATCTTCTTTATCATGCTAGGATTAGCAGGAAAAAGCAAAAAATTTCAGAATTGCACCTTTCAATGTGGAGATATTACTGTTTGTGCATTTACAATATTCATTGATTTTTGCCATTGAAAAACATGTTTTTCATATACCAGAAATGTTTGAAGCTACTGACTGAATGAAAGGAGCTGGCATCTCACTCTCTTTGAATCTTCTTTATCATGCTAGGATTAACAGGAAAAAGCTAAAAATTTCAGAATTGCACCGTGCAATGTGGAGATATTACTGTTTGTGCATTTACAATATTCATTGATTTTTGCCATTGAAAAACATGTTTTTCATATACCAGAAATGTTTGAAGCTACTGACTGAATGAAAGGAGCTGGCATCTCACTCTCTTTGAATCTTCTTTATCATGCTAGGATTAGCAGGAAAAAGCAAAAAATTTCAGAATTGCACCTTGCAATGTGGAGATATTACTGTTTGTGCATTTACAATATTCATTGATTTTTGCCATTGAAAAACATGTTTTTCATATACCAGAAATGTTTGAAGCTACTGACTGAATGAAAGGAGCTGGCATCTCACTCTCTTTGAATCTTCTTTATCATGCTAGGATTAACAGGAAAAAGCTAAAAATTTCAGAATTGCACCGTGCAATGTGGAGATATTACTGTTTGTGCATTTACAATATTCATTGATTTTTGCCATTGAAAAACATGTTTTTCATATACCAGAAATGTTTGAAGCTACTGACTGAATGAAAGGAGCTGGCATCTCACTCTCTTTGAATCTTCTTTATCATGCTAGGATTAACAGGAAAAAGCTAAAAATTTCAGAATTGCACCGTGCAATGTGGAGATATTACTGTTTGTGCATTTACAATATTCATTGATTTTTGCCATTGAAAAACATGTTTTTCATATACCAGAAATGTTTGAAGCTACTGACTGAATGAAAGGAGCTGGCATCTCACTCTCTTTGAATCTTCTTTATCATGCTAGGATTAACAGGAAAAAGCTAAAAATTTCAGAATTGCACCGTGCAATGTGGAGATATTACTGTTTGTGCATTTACAATATTCATTGATTTTTGCCATTGAAAAACATGTTTTTCATATACCAGAAATGTTTGAAGCTACTGACTGAATGAAAGGAGCTGGCATCTCACTCTCTTTGAATCTTCTTTATCATGCTAGGATTAACAGGAAAAAGCTAAAAATTTCAGAATTGCACCGTGCAATGTGGAGATATTACTGTTTGTGCATTTACAATATTCATTGATTTTTGCCATTGAAAAACATGTTTTTCATATACCAGAAATGTTTGAAGCTACTGACTGAATGAAAGGAGCTGGCATCTCACTCTCTTTGAATCTTCTTTATCATGCTAGGATTAACAGGAAAAAGCTAAAAATTTCAGAATTGCACCGTGCAATGTGGAGATATTACTGTTTGTGCATTTACAATATTCATTGATTTTTGCCATTGAAAAACATGTTTTTCATATACCAGAAATGTTTGAAGCTACTGACTGAATGAAAGGAGCTGGCATCTCACTCTCTTTGAATCTTCTTTATCATGCTAGGATTAGCAGGAATAAGCAAAAAATTTCAGAATTGCACCTTTCAATGTGGAGATATTACTGTTTGTGCATTTACAATATTCATTGATTTTTGCCATTGAAAAACATGTTTTTCATATACCAGAAATGTTTGAAGCTACTGACTGAATGAAAGGAGCTGGCATCTCACTCTCTTTGAATCTTCTTTATCATGCTAGGATTAGCAGGAAAAAGCAAAAAATTTCAGAATTGCACCTTTCAATGTGGAGATATTACTGTTTGTGCATTTACAATATTCATTGATTTTTGCCATTGAAAAACATGTTTTTCATATACCAGAAATGTTTGAAGCTACTGACTGAATGAAAGGAGCTGGCATCTCACTCTCTTTGAATCTTCTTTATCATGCTAGGATTAACAGGAAAAAGCTAAAAATTTCAGAATTGCACCGTGCAATGTGGAGATATTACTGTTTGTGCATTTACAATATTCATTGATTTTTGCCATTGAAAAACATGTTTTTCATATACCAGAAATGTTTGAAGCTACTGACTGAATGAAAGGAGCTGGCATCTCACTCTCTTTGAATCTTCTTTATCATGCTAGGATTAGCAGGAAAAAGCAAAAAATTTCAGAATTGCACCTTGCAATGTGGAGATATTACTGTTTGTGCATTTACAATATTCATTGATTTTTGCCATTGAAAAACATGTTTTTCATATACCAGAAATGTTTGAAGCTACTGACTGAATGAAAGGAGCTGGCATCTCACTCTCTTTGAATCTTCTTTATCATGCTAGGATTAACAGGAAAAAGCTAAAAATTTCAGAATTGCACCGTGCAATGTGGAGATATTACTGTTTGTGCATTTACAATATTCATTGATTTTTGCCATTGAAAAACATGTTTTTCATATACCAGAAATGTTTGAAGCTACTGACTGAATGAAAGGAGCTGGCATCTCACTCTCTTTGAATCTTCTTTATCATGCTAGGATTAACAGGAAAAAGCTAAAAATTTCAGAATTGCACCGTGCAATGTGGAGATATTACTGTTTGTGCATTTACAATATTCATTGATTTTTGCCATTGAAAAACATGTTTTTCATATACCAGAAATGTTTGAAGCTACTGACTGAATGAAAGGAGCTGGCATCTCACTCTCTTTGAATCTTCTTTATCATGCTAGGATTAACAGGAAAAAGCTAAAAATTTCAGAATTGCACCGTGCAATGTGGAGATATTACTGTTTGTGCATTTACAATATTCATTGATTTTTGCCATTGAAAAACATGTTTTTCATATACCAGAAATGTTTGAAGCTACTGACTGAATGAAAGGAGCTGGCATCTCACTCTCTTTGAATCTTCTTTATCATGCTAGGATTAACAGGAAAAAGCTAAAAATTTCAGAATTGCACCGTGCAATGTGGAGATATTACTGTTTGTGCATTTACAATATTCATTGATTTTTGCCATTGAAAAACATGTTTTTCATATACCAGAAATGTTTGAAGCTACTGACTGAATGAAAGGAGCTGGCATCTCACTCTCTTTGAATCTTCTTTATCATGCTAGGATTAACAGGAAAAAGCTAAAAATTTCAGAATTGCACCGTGCAATGTGGAGATATTACTGTTTGTGCATTTACAATATTCATTGATTTTTGCCATTGAAAAACATGTTTTTCATATACCAGAAATGTTTGAAGCTACTGACTGAATGAAAGGAGCTGGCATCTCACTCTCTTTGAATCTTCTTTATCATGCTAGGATTAGCAGGAATAAGCAAAAAATTTCAGAATTGCACCTTTCAATGTGGAGATATTACTGTTTGTGCATTTACAATATTCATTGATTTTTGCCATTGAAAAACATGTTTTTCATATACCAGAAATGTTTGAAGCTACTGACTGAATGAAAGGAGCTGGCATCTCACTCTCTTTGAATCTTCTTTATCATGCTAGGATTAACAGGAAAAAGCTAAAAATTTCAGAATTGCACCGTGCAATGTGGAGATATTACTGTTTGTGCATTTACAATATTCATTGATTTTTGCCATTGAAAAACATGTTTTTCATATACCAGAAATGTTTGAAGCTACTGACTGAATGAAAGGAGCTGGCATCTCACTCTCTTTGAATCTTCTTTATCATGCTAGGATTAGCAGGAAAAAGCAAAAAATTTCAGAATTGCACCTTGCAATGTGGAGATATTACTGTTTGTGCATTTACAATATTCATTGATTTTTGCCATTGAAAAACATGTTTTTCATATACCAGAAATGTTTGAAGCTACTGACTGAATGAAAGGAGCTGGCATCTCACTCTCTTTGAATCTTCTTTATCATGCTAGGATTAACAGGAAAAAGCAAAAAATTTCAGAATTGCACCTTGCAATGTGGAGATATTACTGTTTGTGCATTTACAATATTCATTGATTTTTGCCATTGAAAAACATGTTTTTCATATACCAGAAATGTTTGAAGCTACTGACTGAATGAAAGGAGCTGGCATCTCACTCTCTTTGAATCTTCTTTATCATGCTAGGATTAACAGGAAAAAGCTAAAAATTTCAGAATTGCACCGTGCAATGTGGAGATATTGCTGTTTGTGCATTTACAATATTCATTGATTTTTGCCATTGAAAAACATGTTTTTCATATACCAGAAATGTTTGAAGCTACTGACTGAATGAAAGGAGCTGGCATCTCACTCTCTTTGAATCTTCTTTATCATGCTAGGATTAGCAGGAAAAAGCAAAAAATTTCAGAATTGCACCTTGCAATGTGGAGATATTACTGTTTGTGCATTTACAATATTCATTGATTTTTGCCATTGAAAAACATGTTTTTCATATACCAGAAATGTTTGAAGCTACTGACTGAATGAAAGGAGCTGGCATCTCACTCTCTTTGAATCTTCTTTATCATGCTAGGATTAACAGGAAAAAGCTAAAAATTTCAGAATTGCACCGTGCAATGTGGAGATATTACTGTTTGTGCATTTACAATATTCATTGATTTTTGCCATTGAAAAACATGTTTTTCATATACCAGAAATGTTTGAAGCTACTGAGTGAATGAAAGGAGCTGGCATCTCACTCTCTTTGAATCTTCTTTATCATGCTAGGATTAGCAGGAAAAAGCAAAAAATTTCAGAATTGCACCTTGCAATGTGGAGATATTACTGTTTGTGCATTTACAATATTCATTGATTTTTGCCATTGAAAAACATGTTTTTCATATACCAGAAATGTTTGAAGCTACTGACTGAATGAAAGGAGCTGGCATCTCACTCTCTTTGAATCTTTATCATGCTAGGATTAACAGGAAAAAGCAAAAAATTTCAGAATTGCACCGTGCAATGTGGAGATATTACTGTTTGTGCATTTACAATATTCATTGATTTTTGCCATTGAAAAACATGTTTTTCATATACCAGAAATGTTTGAAGCTACTGACTGAATGAAAGGAGCTGGCATCTCACTCTCTTTGAATCTTCTTTATCATGCTAGGATTAGCAGGAAAAAGCAAAAA
>NW_027370225.1:0-37346 GCF_046119375.1 Phyllobates terribilis
TTGCTCTCACTCAAGTTCGTCCTGCCTAATGGAAGCAAAAGGCCCTGACACACAGGTCAACCCTGAAGATGAAGGTAAGAGTAGGTGGTACATTGACAGTGGGTGCTCTTGTCACATGACAGGGGACTCTTCTCTTATACTCTCTCTTCATGCTAAAAATGGAGGTAATGTATCCTTTAGAGATAAGAAACAAGGTAAAATCGTTGGTAGTGGTAGTGCTCATCTCACTAGTGCTATCAAAGTGCATAATGTCAACCTTGTTGATAATCTCAAATTTAAACTTCTTAGCATAGCCCAATTATGTGACCAAGGAGGAAATAAGGTCACATTTAACACAATATCTTGTATTGAAAAAAATTCAAACCAAGAGACCCTATTAAAAGGAAAGTGTGTTGGCAATGCCTATCTTTTTGATCATGATTTCTCATCAGCTAGACAAATGTTTCTTGCCACCCTCCAGGAGCAGTCCAATCTATGGCATCAACAATTGGCACATGCTAGTCTATACTTGTTACACAAGCTCCAACCCAAAGGTCTTGTGTGTGGTCTTCCCGAATCCAGTCATAATCAATGACCTCCTGCGCAAAGTGTTCCAAATCCAAAGGAACCCGATGCTCTTTCCCTCAGAAAAAGGTAGTATCCACTCAAGCGCCTCCCGATCTTATGCACATGGATTTGTTTGGACCTATGCAAATACAGAGTACGGAAGGTAATAGATACATATTTCTTCTTGTTTATGACTTTTCTCGGTTCACATGGACTCTCTTCATTAAGAGTAAGAATGAGGCATTTAGTGCTTTTCATGACTTAGCTATGCTTTTGGAAAGGAGTCTAGGACTCCCTATTCGAACGATTCTCTTAGATTATGGGACTGAGTTTATGAATAAGGAGTCCCTCACATTTTTTAGGAGTAAAGGGATCAAGCACAATTTCTCAGCTCCTTATACTCCAGAACAAAATGGTGTGGTTGAACGAAAGAGTAGGACCCTGGAAGAAATGGCTAGAACTATGTTATTATCTAATGGTTTACCATCAACCTATTGGGCTCAAAGTTTTGAGTACATATAGTTACATTATTAATCGAGCAATGCTTAGACCCTTGCTTGATAAAACTCCATATGAGATACTTAAGGGGAGATCACCTAATATCTCACATCTAAGGGTGTTCGAGTGTAAATGTTTTGTTTATAACAATGGAAGGGGCTCTTTGGGCAAGTTTGATGTCAGGAATGATGAGGCTATATTCATAGGCTATGCACCATTGAGCAAAGCATAAAGATTTCTCAAAAAGCGAAACATGAAGGTTGAAGATAGCATCCATGTTAGGTTCGATGAGAAGCATGTTGATACTAGTACAACCATGAGCAAAGACTCGTTTATCAAGGTTAGTCAATCTCCTATTTATCTTATCCTTCTGTGGATCTAGATTCATGTAGTGAAGATGAAGAAAATGATAATACCGATCTTTCTCCAAGTATTGATCTTGTGCCAATAGCCGATGAAGAGACAACAAGTCTAGAATCTCCTTCTACAGATACATCTGATGAGACTCCCTTGCCAGCGACTCTAGAAGATTTTCAAGCAAGCCCAAGAGATGTCGCTAAAAGTTCACATGCCGCTCAAAAAATACCACTACTCTCTGTCATCCTGACTCTATTCAAATTGAAGTGAGAAACTATCAAAAAATGAAGGATCATCCAGTGAAAAATATAATATCTCCATTTGATTCAGGTACGCATACTCGCTCTAGTGCTCAATGCCATTACTCTAGTTGTGCATTTATTTCTCTTCAGGAACCCAAAAAATCAATCAAGAGCTTCTTGATCAGGATTGGGAGATCGCAATGCAAGAGGATCTTGAAGAATTTAAGCAAAACGAGGTACGTCGTCTCGTACCTAGACCAGCCGACAGAACTGTAATAGGGAGTCATTGTGTATACATAAATAAGCTAGATGATACTGGAGAGGTGACAAGCCTTCTTCGAACATTGTCAAAGTAATTTCCCTTCAAACTACTCTACAGATGTAAAGCGGTAAGTTGGGGTCGAATCCCACAGGTAGTGAATGAATCGATTATTGTGCTTCTAATCTAATTAGCTTTAAGATAATAACAAGGGAAATAGGGGGAGATATGGTGTGACTAAATGATCTAAAAACAATATCTAAGAAAACACACTTCGCTCATTCAACATCCACACATCAAATTAACAGGTTGATCATTGATATTCTATTTTCCCTAAGTTTAATAGTCCAAGTGAATTATCCTAAATTCTTTTCTAAAGTCACTATTGGTCCAACTAGTCCCAATAGCATCTCACTAGTCTATAGTCTTGATACTATCAGGATTATACAACCTAGCAGCAGTAAATTTAGGAATAAATAGGTGCACTAAATATCCTTGATATTAATCATGCATTCACCTCCCTACAATCTCAAGGTCAACTAGTCCTAACGATTGCTTATACTACTTGAAGGTTAGGTTCTCCAAAAAGGATAAACCTAAGCCTAGCAATAATGAATTAATCCAATCTAACTAAATTACAAATCTAGATAGTCAAATTCAGTTCAATAAACGATTAAGGCAAAAGAGAAGAAACAATTCAAACAAGACTTAGAACAAAGGTAGAATATCTTACAAACCAGGCTAATCCGAAGGTTTCAACGATTCAACGAAATATAAAAACGAACTTCAGAGACACAATCTCCGAAATACATAGAAAAGTGATATGAGTAATTGAAAATTAGGGAGGAGACAAAGCTCTCCCTATTTATAAAGTCTAAAAACCCTAGGAGACTCTAAACCCCTAATTTTCATTATTAAAAAGCCCAGCCCAAAGCTCCATTGGAAGGTAATTAAAAGACCCAAATAAATCCCAAGGAAAAGCCCAAAATAGAGTCACAACCCAGCATCAGTTAAGTCATGCCCGCGTCTGGCACGTGCGCGCCTGGGCATGTGCGGTTGAGCCTGGGCGATTTTGCTTATTTTGCCGACGATCGTGGGCGCAGTCGCGCGGGCCTTGGTCGCGGTCGCGCCCAGTCTTATGTGGCATCTTAACCTTCATAGACGCGTAATCGTTCCTCTTCTTTTGGCCGTTTCCTCTTCGGTCTTCTCCCAAATGCTCGTATTGCTTGTGTTTAGTGCCTTGACTTCGCTTGGTCTGGATCACATAATATGTGTTATAGACGTGCCAAATCCTTGATATAGATGCTAACGAACATGTACTATGATTTATTATACGTTGCATATAAAACCCCCACACTAAAACCTTGCTCGTCCTCGAGTAAGCTGCTGCTAACTCCAACACGAATGCAGTGGGTATGGATGGATTGACGGTAGTGGTGGTCGTCTTCTCACTCTAACTCTGGGTATCTACAATCATAAAGCGATGGGCGTAGATTCCGACCCTAGAAAAAAACATTAAAACGAAGAAAATTAACTAACTAGACTCTAATTAACAATGGTATCATGTATCCTCCAAAATTCGAACTATGCTTACCTCCACGCAAATGCAATCATCTAAATCTCTAAACTAGACCGAAGATGTCTCTATCCAAGTGACATATAAATGTGAATAATGAAGTATTAAATAACCGACTAGTTCTCGTCCTAACATGCTTCCTACTTATGAAAATTCTGCACAAGTTCAAACACCGTTGAAAGCAACCATCAACCACACTCTACTCAAGTTGCACCACATGCATTTTTCCTTGCTCCCTTTTATGCTATTACACTTTTTACACCTTTACATTTTGGGTGCAGGGTCCTTCCATTTTATGGTCCAGACCAAATTATTTTTTAGTAAAACCTGTCTATTTTATGGTCTAGGCTACTATGAAACTCTTTGCTTAATAGGACATGGAGGATCGAACCCTTGGTTTTATTTCACACCTCGGAGATCGCGTGCTCTTCCGGCTTTCTTTTAACTGGAGTTCACTACCTTGATTTTTTCTTTTTCTTTTTCTATTTGATGCAAAAGGACGGGAACAATTTATTATGACATAATGGCAAACAAAATAAAAGATGGTGATTATATAATCTTAGTAAGGTTCTGATGCGTCCTAGTTACTTAATCCAACATAACCTCACCACACATACTTGAAATATTAATATCTAAGGCATAGTAACAAAATGTGAACATCATGCATCTTTGTAGAAATTCACATCGTCACAAACAAGGGGAAAAACTAAGGATACCGATTCTAAAAATTCAAAATTCAACAAAAAGGGGGAAAACTGACTCAGAATTTTAAAATGCTGGGATATGCAAGGCTAATCCCCTCCCCCATACTCAAACTACTCAATGTCCTGATTGTAAAACAAGGACACCTATAAATCAAGTGGGAAAAGATATTTTTTTTTTGCCAAAGGTAAAATCGGCTATATAGCCCAATATAGGGATAGAGAGATACAAAACAATGTCAGACCAAATCACATATGGAGGGAAAACAACACCCCAAACTGTGACAATCCAATGAAGAGTGAAGACAAAGCAAAACAGCAAGATCATAGTGCAACAATAAGAGTAGGATGAAAGGCAACCCCGGGCCTCATTAAAACCCCTTGCTGGAAAAACCCAGGCAGTGGGAAAAGATAAATTACCTCTTCGCTGGGTTACCACCCGGTCAGCGCCTTTGTTTAACGTTGTTGGCTCGACGTACCTCTCTCTCATCCTGCTTCGACCAATATCTTGGTCAGCTCGTCCTTCCAGATCCAATACTGCTTAATACCTTTTTTCTTCTTTGTGAGTCCCTTATCGTATCCCTTCTTCTTCTCCACATAGTGTCTTGGTGGTAACTCTGATGTCACTTTTGGTACCTGAAAATGGGTGGAAGAAAAACAGGTATTTCTCCTTCGAATATTAGCATGAGGGGCCCATCAGCCAACGCAAACTCTAACCTATCAACATCCCTCTCGGGATCCACTAACTTAATAGAAAAAACACTCTCTACCTCATCTCTACCAATATCAAAGCTAACTACATCTCCATCAAACTCAAAAGATAATGTCCATCACCCTAAGTCCACTTTAGTGTCGGCTGTTCTCCTAAATGGTCTTCCTAACAGTATAGGTACACCCTCTCTATCATTCTCCATATCTAGCACATAAAAGTCCGTAGGGAAGAAAAGCCTATCTACCTTGACTAGTACGTTTTGTACCACTCCCCTAGGGAGAATAGTCGACCCATCATCTAATTGGACTAGAATATCTGTTTCATTTAAAGGTCAAATCCTACTTGCTTGTATAGAGAATATTGGAAAACATTTATGGCAGCCCCTAAGTCTAACATAACTCGACCAAAATTAGTATTGCCAATTTGGCAGGGGACAGTTACCATGCTAGGATAATTGAACTTACGAGGCATGCACTGCTGGTAGATTGCAGACACTCTCTCTCCGGCATCTAATCTGCTGGTCTCCTTCATCTTTTGCTTCCTCTTGACCGTGCAAATGTTCCTTGAGAAACTTTGCATACATCGGTATGCTTTTGACCAGCTTGAGTAATGGTATATTCATGACACATTTGTTGAAGATTTTGAATAGCTCTTTATCGCCAGCTGACCTTCTGGTATCCTTCAATGCTTTAGGGCATGACGCCGACAGCTTCTCCAAATAGAGCAAAGGGAAGTTTGGGCACACATAGTTGCTTGGTTGGAGTTTGAAATCGCCTCTTGGGTCGTCTAGCTCTTCTTCTTCATCTATCCGACCTTCCTCTTCATATTTCTTCTTCTTGGTTACCTCTTCCTTGGCTGTTAGACAAGGCGCATCCGCGCTTAGTAGGACGCGGTCGCTTCATGGTTTTTGTAGTCCCAGTGCGGTCATGCTCAGTAAGGTGCGGTCGCGCCCAAGTTTCAGAACTTGGTTCCGTAGTCGCGCAATCGCGCGCCTGGAGGACATGGTCGCACGTAATCTTATTAGGTGGGGCGCGGACATGCCCTGGTGATGCGTGGGTGCGTTCATCTTCTATAAGTGGGGAGCGCTCGCGTTGTTGGACGGCGCGGTTGTGCAATGTTTTTGTAATGGGCGGGTGGTAGTGCGTTTCTGTGCGCAGGCGTGCCTTTGCCAGGTCTTCTTGTGTTTCCTCTTCTCAACCTGTCTTCTTCTCTGGATTCCTACCGCTCCATAAGGCCATCGCACTGACATTCATCATATTTTGACTCGTACTCACCACGTTTTGGTTCGGATTCACCACAGGATGGGCCGGTAGTGAATTGGAGTTGTTTTGCGCTAACTTTAAGACTGTCTACACGATTTGCCCCATTTAAAACTCTAAATTCTTGAGCGTGGAGTCGGTGTTATGGTTTGTTGATGAAAGAGTGGCGACGGTCTTATCCAATTCCTTAATCATCTCCATCGTTAGAACTCCTTGATTCTACTGCTGCTCACGAGGCCTCCACCTCTGTTGGTCCTATTGATCTCTATGCAAGGGTTGGAAGTTTTGTTGTTGATTCTCCCATGTATGAGGATCTCCGTATCTTCCCATGTAATTTACCTTTGTGATTGTATCCTCCCGAAGCTCAGGACATGCCTCCGAATGGTGACTTGTTCTCGCAAAAATACCGCAGAGACGTGCGGGGCGCTTCACACCATTGGGCACCAACTTTGCGAGCATTTTGTTGATATCGGCTAAGTCTCATGCCAAGTTTGATCCTTCTGTGCTCGAACTCGTGGTATTTACAACCCTTGTAGTGTACGTCCTTCCGAAGCTTCTTGTGCTCTCGGCCATGTCGTGCAACTTCTCCATTACGTCCTCTGCATATTAAGAACACTTCCTCCACATGTTGCGTCAATGATGCTTCTCTCATTAGAAAGCATCCCTTGAGTAAGAAACAACACCAAGTCTTGCTGCTCATAGACGTGGAAAAGGAAGCTAGCAAAAAGCCCTTTGAATCTCTCTAGATAGTAGTATAACGACTCTCCTTCCTTTTTCTCTACCTACATGATCTCCCTCTTCATCGTGTTTTCTTTCTTCACCGGGAAGTAGCGGTTGAGAAACTCTTGGTGCAACTTCTCCTGGTTGTCTATTGTGACCGCGGGGAGGTGGTAATAACATGCTCTAGCCGCATCCTTTAATTTGAAGCGGAATTCCCTCATCTTGATTTGCTCCTTTGTCACGTTGACCGGCTTCATGGTCATGCAGATGTCGTGGAATTGATTTAGATGTATAATGGGGTCTTCTCCGGGCATCCAGTGGAAGGTGGGGAGTAGGTTGATCACTATGGACTTAAAGACGAAAGTCACTCCCTGCGCAAGTTGTGGTAGGATCACCGCTTGAGGTTTCTGCGTCAAGTTGGGAGTAGTGCGCTCCCGCAACGTCCTGTTTCTGGCTAAGTTGTTCTGTTGCATGTAGGCTTCGAGGAATTGATTCATTAGTAATTGATTGGCCTGCAGCTGCTCCGGTGTTTGTACTGGCACTTGATTGTTGACTGGATTGTCTAGGTCTTCCATCATTTCAGCATCTCTCTCTCTCTTAGTCTTCTTCTAGTAGTGTGGTCAATATCTGGAATAAACTCAGCAAGGGAAAGATTAGTAGCGCGGGTGCTGATCATGCACTAGTCAGACCCGCAGTTAATCAAGCTTATATAGTAAGAAAGAAAAATTGGTTCCTCGGCAAAGGCGCCAATTTGATGGATATGTCGTTAGGATGTTCGGTCAAAATAGTCCCTTCTAACTCCTCTACAAAAGTACAGTGGCAAGTAGGGGTCGAATCCCACTGAGAGTCAATGAATCGATACTTGTGCTTCTAATCTAATTAGCTTTAAGGTAATAAAAAGGGAAATAGGGGGAGATATAGTGAAACTGACTAAATGATCTAGAAAACAATATCTAATAAAACACACTTCGTTCAATTAACTTCCACACATCAGATTAGCAAGTTGATCATTGATATTCTATTTTCCCTAAGTTCAATAGTCCAAGTAAATTGTCCTAAATCCTGTTCCAAAGTCTCTATCGGTCCAACTAGTCCCAGTAGCATCTAACTAGTCTATAGTCCTGAAACTATCAAGATTATACAACCTAGCAGTAGTAAGTTCAGTTATAAATAGGTGCACTAAATATCCTTGATATTAATCATGCATTCAACTCCCGACAATCTCAAAGTCAATTAGTCGTAGCGATTGATTATGCTACCTGATGGTTAGGTTCTCCAACTAGGATAAACTTAAGTCTAGCAATAATGAATTAATCTAATCTAACTAAATTTCCATTCTAGATAGTCAAATTCAATTCAATAAACGATTAAGGAACAAGAGAAGAAACTTTTCAAACAAGAACTTAGAACAAAGATAGAATATCTTACAAACCAGATTGATCCGAATGTTTAGGCGATTCAACGAAATGCGAAAATTGAATAGTGAGACATAGTCTCCCAAATATGTAGAAAAGTGATAAGAGTAATTGATATTTAGGTAGGAGGCAAAGCTCTCCCTTTTATAAAGTCTAAAAAACCTTACGAGACTCTAAAACCCTAATTTTCATTATTAAAAAGCCTAGCCCAAAGTTCCATTAAAAAGGAATTAAAATGCCCGAAGAAATCCCAAGGAAAAGCCCAAAATAGATTCACATCCCAACAACAGCTAAGTGACGCATGCGTCTGGCCCGTGCGCGTCGGGCGATGGCGCAGCCGCGCATGGTCATGCGCAGTCGCGCCTGGGCATGTGCGGTCCCGACCAGGCAATTTTGCTTATTTCACAGGAGATCGTGGGCGTGGTCACGCGGGAAGTAGGAGCGGTCGGGCCCAGGCTTATGTAGCGTCTTTTCCTTCATGGACATGCAATCATGCCTCGTCTTTTGCCGTTTCCTCTTCGGTCTTCTCCTAAATGCTCGTAATCCTTGTGTTTAGTGCCTTGACTTCGCTTGGTCTGGATCATGGTAATATGTGCTATAGACGTGCTATATCCCTTGATATAAATGCTAACGACCATGTATTATGATGTATTATAAGCTTCCTATCAAGAGGTGGTGCACAACAAGGCTAGACTAGTAGCCCAAGGTTATAACCAACATGAAGGTATTGACTATGATGAAACATATGCTCCTGTTACTAGACTTGAAGCTATTCATTTGTTAATTGTGTATGTAGTCCATAAGGAACTTAAATTATTCCAAATGGACGTTAAGACTACCTTCCTTAATGGTAAGCTGAATGAGGAAGTTTATGTCAAGCAGCCACGGGATTTGAGGATTCAGATCATCCTGAGCATGTCATTGTGCTTGATAAGGCACTCTATGGACTTAAACAAGCACCTCGTGCTTGGTATCAGTGTTTTTCTGATTACCTTCTCAAACAAAATTACAAGCGAGGTCTTATTGACAAGACCTTGTTTATTAGAGAGGTAAAAGGAGATGTGCTAATTGTGCAAATTCATGTTCATGACATTACTTTTGGCTCAACAAACCTGCAGCTAGTCGAAGATTTCAAGAAAATAATGAGCTCAATGTTTAGCATGATTATGATAGGTGAGCTCACCTTCTTCCTAGGACTGCAGGTAAATCAGCTTAAAAAGGGTATTCAAATTCACCAACAAAAGTATATCAAGGAACTTCTAAAGAAGTATGATATGGAAATTGCAAGCCGATGCCAACCCCTTTCTCAACCACCACTAAGGTATACGCAGGTCTTGGTAGTGCCAAGGTGGATGCAAATCTTTACAAGGGTATGGTAGGATCTCTTATGTACCTTACTACGTCTAGACCTGATATATTATTTGCAGTGAGTGTGTGTGCTCATGCACACTCAGATCCAAGGGTTTCGCATCTTGTGATTGTGAAGCGAGTCTTCCGATATTTGAGAGGGACTCCATATTTGTGTCTTTGGTATCCCAGCGGTGGTAAACTTTCTCTTATTGGATACACCAATGCAGACTACGCAGGTTATTTGGTAGATAGGAAAAGTATGAGTGGTATGGCTCAGTATCTTGGTCCTTGCCTTGTGTCTTGGGGCTCGAAGAAACAAAATTCCATAGCCATGTCTACCACTAAAGCAGAGTACATTGCAAAATCCACTTTTTGTTCTCAATTATTATGGTTAAAACAGCAGGTGGCCAACTATGGTGTTCCTTTAGGTACTCTACAGATTCTCTTCGACAATACAAGTGATATTAATCTTTCTGAGAATCCAGTTCATCACTCTCGCTCCAAGCACATAGATGTTCACCATCATTTTCTGCGTGATCATATTGAGCATAAGAGGGTGAACCTTACTCATGTACCAACATAGAGCCAAATTGCTGACATCTTCACTAAAGCACTAAACCGGGTACCTTTATTAAATCTAAGGCTTTAGTTGGGCTTAATATCTATCAATTAGACCATTCGTCCACTCGCTATAAGTTCCTCTTTACTGGCTATGTTTAAGCAGTTTAATTTGTCTTTGGGACATAGGATGATATGCACTTTCATGATCTTTTCTTGGTAACTCGCTATATCTGAACAAGAACTGACTAGCTTGATGAGTATATTGATGCAACCATGTTACTATCTTTTGTATCCTTGCATGCTCTTCTTTACCTCTTTTGAAAGTGGTGATCATCTTCTTGCCTTATTATATGCCCAAGAAATGATCCACTTCTGAGTGTCCCTAAATTGACTTTAATGTCGCTTGATTCCATTGATAAACTCCACAACAAGAAGTGCACGTTATTGTGACAAAAAGCCAGTATCCCATATATGCACATGATTATTACATGCTATATCTAAGTGTGAGTGACCCCCTATATTGATGTGGTATTATCTCCCACAAGCTCGGACCTAGAGGATTCAACCAACAACACACTAAGAACAAGTGTTCTAAGTGTTGTTCAAACTTGAAAGCAAGCAAGAACAATAAGAAAGAAAGAGTTTTGAAGTAAGAGATGGATATGTTCTTGAAGAGAACTTCTCTATCTAGGTAAGGCACCTTGGACTTAACCTCAACACAATACAAGAAGAGAAAGATCTAAGCAAGCTATAACTTAACACAACATGGAGATATACTACCATGAGCAACAAGAGATTCCCATTCAACAAGATTACACAATCAATTACATAAAAAAGATGAAATAGGCAAGGTAAGAAGTTTGGTAGCTCTGCTCAAACTAACAAAGGTGCCCCTTGAGAAACTAGGAGGAGTTTTACTCTCTACAACATCAATTCAATCAAAGGCCCTTTGTGAAGGTTAACTTTAGGCTATTATACCTAGGTTGAACCCGGAATTTGACACCTAAAAATACCTCAAATAAGGACCAAATTACCCTAAGATAAGTTCTACAAAATAGTTAGGGAAGAGGGTGAAACGTTACACCTAGACAACTTAGCCGGTTAAGTGTCTAGTTGTGATAGTTGCACAAAAACGCCAAATGCATTCATGTTGGATTCCTCCAATGGCTTGGTTGTCTTCATTGGAAATGTTGGGGATGAGCACTTCTTTCACATTCCAGAAGTGTAGAAGCAATGGGTTCCAAATCATGCCCTAAGTCTTGAGTCAAAGTTGCTTGTTGAATGAAGTTTTGGATCTTGTTTGACATAGCTCTTGTGATGGCTCCTTTGTTAGTTGGGTTGAGGGATGCTCCTGCATCATATATGTGCATTATACTGTATCACATCTCACGCATGATCGAACTTCTCACGCATGATCGAACTTCTTCCAGTATAAGTAACTAAGCGCCAATTGATCTCAGCAAGTGAAGAATAAACTACCTCGAAGCCTAACACACCTATCTAAATCAAGTACTAATCAAGAGAGGAGAAATCTGAAGTCAATGCATAACATCGATATCTTTTCTAGTCTCGCCTCATGTATATCAGCTCGAGACCAGTGCCAACCCACTATTTATCCTTTAACACTGAGATAAACGAAGCCACTCCAAGCAAAATCAAGTCTCTCGATTACACTAGCTTTGTAGCAACTTGTACACTAGCTGTGTAGCAACTGGTATTTTGGGTATAACAGTAAGTATGACATTAGTTTCACTATCTTTTATCGCACTTAAAGCTAGTCTTGTACGCATCCTACATAAACCCACAAAGTTCATTGATGCTTGGTTATTAAATCTTGATAGCTTCAGGGTTGTAGTTGAGTAAGGGTTATTAGGACTAGTTGGACTATAAACTATGCAAGAAAAGAGATTAGGACAACCATATCATATGAATTATAAGATGAACCCGACAGTCATTAGAAGTCAAAGATCAACCAATTTATCCGTTGTATGAATACTTGTTGAACGAAGTGCTTTTCCATTATTGTTTTATAATCACTTTGTTAGTTTAGTTGAAATTTAATTCCCCTTTTTGGTTACTTTAAAATGGATTACATTAACAACAAAAGAATCGATTACCTGACTCCCTATGGGATTCGACCCATTCTTGCCACTTTGCTAAGGTAGAGTTGTTAGTTGGGTAATTTACTTTCATAGGGCAAACAATGAGCGTTTGCACCCCCACAACTAGTTAGAGTGGCTAGGTAGGAATATTACTTTAATTGAGCATAATGACACACGCTTTGTGAGCTCGTCAAATTTGGCGCCGTTGCCGGGGAGTCAAAATTTCTTTTGTTGTTTTTGGTTTGATTTACTTTGGTGTTGACCAGTGTATGGTTAACACCCTTGCTACTGATCGGTTTGTTTACTGAGCTTACATGAGATATGGAAAGAAAATTGAAGATGATTGTTGAAAATCTGGCTAGAATCAAGTAGGTGCTTATTGAGATTCAAAAGGATGAAGTTGATGAAGTTAATGTTGATGGTGGGTATGGAAATCCATGCTCCTGGTATAACCAACAACGGGATAACTATAACCCGAGATATAGAGATTATCCCCAGCATGGGCCGCAACAGTGGTGGAGGCCTCGCGATCCTCAACCTAGTTTCATACCACCAATTGAAGATGCACTAAAAGCATCCACTGCAAAGTTGCTGAACAATTTGGAAAAGTATTTCACAACTTGTGGCCAAACTAAGCAAGAGAGCACCAAGTACATAGAATAGCAGATTGAGTGAATAGCCCAAACTACCGATGCAAGCATTGAGAAATTGGCCCAGACTGTGCAAGAGAGACCCAAGTACATGGAGGAACAAATTGAGCGAATGGTGCATACAATATCTACTCTGGCACAAAATCAATCCAATGCACTGCAACCTCAGACAACAGTGAACCCGTGCATTATGAATGTCATGCTATGACATTAAGAAGTGGTCAAAGCTCGGATAATATTACAATTGATGAAGAAGAGTTTGGAGCTAAAGAACCAACATACATGAGCTTGTGACCCGAGAAATACGAACGCGCATTAGCCCTTGGAGAGCCGCATGCCCGCACCCACGACATCAGAGAAGGGCACAACCAAGCCCTAGACCTACGCGACCGCGCACCCTCCTCTGCAGCCGCATGCGACCGCACCAAGGAGCCACGCGACCATGCCTTTACGGTCTTGTTTCCGGAATCATGTGCGCGACTGCGCCCTTTGATGTGAGACCGTGCCGAGCCACCTGATGACGCGCACGCTCGGGGCCCTCCTTTCTGCAGACATCCGTGCCCGTTCCCATAACCCTCGCGCCAGTTCCTGTGCTACCTCTGACGATGGTTTCCCTTTGCTGTTGAACGTTGGTGAGAATGATCCGGGCCCGCCACTCGATGCTGAAGAAGAGACAGATGATTCGAGTTGTGAGTTCGAGCTGAGCAAAGACCACTCCGTGCATCCAGACTTCCCACCTCTTGGAACACCGAAACCCCCACAGCACCCGTCCCTCGTTTTTCTAAATTCATGAAGGTTCTATGCACGATACAAAGGAAGAAAAAGCTAAAGGGGAAACATAAGGTTTCGCGTCAAGGACGCAAGAGGGCAAAGAAGAAGGGTTGGTGCGATAAGTGAGTAAGGCAAAGAGGAGGCGCCAGATCCTACTATGTGAGGAAGAAGAAGGTGTTTCTGAATGAGATGGCCTTCAAGGGCCGAGTGCTGGATGATTGAGAGCAAGAAGTCGAGCCTACGACTTTAACCAAGGCGCTTCTCGGGAAGCAACCTGAGATACAAGGTATTTTTCTTCTTTCACCCATCATTTATCTTTGTTTTTTATTTTACAATAGGAACATTGTGTAATTCAAGTGTGGGAGAGGGAAATTATGTCACTATGTTTGCTATTTCCGTTCGTTTTTTTTGGTTTTTTAGATTTTTTTGATTTTTGTGAGTCGGTTATCATATTTTTTCCCTATTTGGTACTTTGTGGACTCCTATAATGGTGCATTGATTTTTGAATCTTTTGAATATGCTTTAGATGTTGATACTTCAATTGCGTTATGATGATGATATGATTTATTAAATTGAGGACTTTGATTTGAGCATGTGGACTATGATTAGAATGCATTAGGGCCAATACTAGAATTGCACCTTTACCTTCTCATCTCTAGTTTTATCATATTATCATATTATCTTTCTTCCATCTTTTTCATTAGAAAATGCATAAAAGGAGAATAAAAGGTGGGTGAACTAATAGTGCAAAAAGCCGAAAGAGCACGCGATCTCCATAGTTTGAAAGATCACTTCGGGTTCTTTCCACCATGGAAAAGCAATGAGTTTCATTAGTGGGACTGGACCGTAAACGGACGGGCCCGATGCCTAAATAAGAGGTTTTAAAAGGAAAATACTTGAATAAGTAAATAGGAAGAAAAGAAGCAATACAATGTTCTATGTGGTATTTTTTTTAGCCACGAGGTAAAAAATTGCATTACGAATCAAAAAGATTACAACTATCGACTAAGGAGTCGTCTCATCATCACCCTCCCTCTTCTAGTGTTCATCCTAAGCTTATGAATAATCCGGAATTTACAAGCATTAATTACCTCATTACCCATAATTTCAACATTAATAGCTTTATTATTGAATATTACATCATTACAAAGCTTCCAACTAAAATAAACGACCCCCATAAACGAGAGAAGGCGCACTTGGTAGATCTTGTTAGAACGCTTAGTTGAATTTGAAAACCATCTCCACCAACTACTAAGCTCAGTATGTCGAATGTTGATCCCTTGCCAATTCAGGACAATGTCAAGAATTCTGCTAACAGTAGGACATACAAACCAAAGATGTTGCTCTGTTTCAGTACCAGAATTGCACAGTAGACAAGTATCCGAATCAATTTTTCCCCATTTGAGTAGCTTATCATGAGTAGGTAGACTTCCCTGAGTTGCGAGCCAGCAAATAAACGACCATTTACGAGGTTGAATCCCTTTCCAGATTACTTCGTACCAAGGTATAACTGAATGTGAAGGAATAATAAATTTGTAAATAGCGGGTGCAGAGATTCTACCAGCATGAGAGATTCGATCCAGGGGAGGATCAGAAACAGGAAACCGATCACAAAGAGAGTTTTTCGCACTAACCACTGACTTCCATAATACTGTTCTATGTGGTATTGCTTGAGTTGAGTTGTGATTTTGTGTTTTAAAATATGCTGGAGCTTGTGATATCCTGTCATTGATATGAAGCATGTTGAGAATGTATCTTATGTTTGATCTTGCATTATTATCCTTCATATGTCACTTGGATAGAGACAACACTTGCATATTTTATGAATTCATTGTCATGTACTTGCATAGGACAAACATACTTCATGTATGGGGAATTATCGATAACATGCATTTTGGGTTAGTTCAGAGTTGTTTTGAGTCTTTTGAGTATTGCATTATTTTTATTTTATAGATGTTTTGTAGAGTTGGAGTTTATGCCTGTGCTTTGGTGATTGAAAGTACTTTGGAGCTGAAGTGTGGATGATGACCACTACTATCAAGTTTTTCCATACCCATTGAGACTGATGTTCATAATGGAGTGAGTTCATTGCAGCATACTCGAGGACGAGCAAGATCTAAGTGTGTGGGTATTTGACATGCGATATCTTGCATAGCGCATTCAATGGTGATTTGACAATTTTATGGAGCATATTACTTTAATCCAGACCTCCCAGTGCAAAGGCATTATTCATGAGGATTACAGACATTTGAGATAAGTCGAAGAAAATATTGCCAAACAAACAAAGGCGCAACCGCGCAAGCGAAGGCGTAGTTGCACAAGGCAACAAAGCCCAGGGTGCGATTGCGCCACTGTTCATGCATAATAGAACTGGACGCCGGCCTATGTGGGACACACTCCGGATGGTAAGCACTAGTCCACAAAGCCTTGCGACAAGGACATTATTGGCTATCAATGAGACAAGATTCTCTCAAGTATGCTCGCGAATGCCAGGCATGCCAGCGTCACGCTCCATCATCCCACCAACAAAGGGTAGTGTAAATTATGGCGGGGCCATGCCCCTTCACAATGTGGAGCCTGGATTTATTGGGACCGTTTTCGCCCAAGGCACCAAGACAATTGGAGTTCAATATCTTGGCTATTGACTATTTCACGAAGTGGATTGAGGTAGTACCTCTCCCGAACACAACCGTCGCTAGCGTAAAGAAATTTATCTGGTAGAACATGATTTGCCGCTATGGGTTGCCCCAGTAGATAACTACAGATAGAGGGTAGCAGTTCAACACCCCAAATCTAGTACAATGGTGCGACGACCTAGGAATTCTACTTAAGTTCACCTAGGTGTCATAACCACACTGCAACGGCCAAGTAGAAGCCGCGAACAAAAGCACTGTGACAAACTTAAAGAAACACTTGGATGGTGCATGAGGAAGATGGGCGGAGTTCCTCCCGTTGGTTCATTAGGAGAATCGTACTACCAACAAAAAATCAACCGGAGAATCTACGTTGGTGTTGGCATATGGGGTAGATGCAGTTGTTCAAGTGGAGCATCTTTTTCCCAATGACAGACTGTTGCACATCGAGAACGCCTCGAACGATGAGAAAATGCAAATGGAGCTCCAATTGTGTCAGGAAACCAGGTCCATGGCTTCCATCCGGGCCGCAAACTATAAGGCAGAGGTCGTCAAGTATTATAACCAATCAATCAGGGTTAGGGGTTTCGCGAATGGAGACCTCGTCCTACGTAAACCAAAGGAGGCAAACTAGACACAAGTTGGGAGGGACCCTATATTATCGATGACGAAGTCTCCACCGGAGAATATCGGCTAATGGGCTATATAGGTAACCGCATCCCGAATTCATGGAACGTGACACGTTTACCAAGGTACTACCCCCGAAGCCGCACCTACCAGGTACGCATTTCACATCTTTCATATATGAGATATCATACTCCTCAAACGCATAGAGCTAACAACTAGTTCACCAATAGAACCTGAAAATAAGATCTAAGTCTAGGAGGAATTAGATAAGAACACAACGATTTACGTGAAGATCGATCTACAATATACCCTCATTTTTGCATTTTCTTAAAAAACACAAACATAATGAATTCAATTTCCCTTTTTTCAGAAAATAAAAAGCCTTCGTTGCATAAAGTACCCAAAAGTCGTGTAGGCCTTCAACGCAAGGGAGCAACGCCATGTAAGCCTCCCTAGCCTAGGAGCATTGATCATATAAGCCTTCAAGACAAAATGAAGCGGAACAAAAGCCTCGGTATTAGGAGAAAAGAAAACACGAAGTATGAAGAAGAGGTAAAGCACGATCCCTAACCCTTTCTAAAGTTTCACACATATTACATTTATTAGGCATCACATACAGGAGAAAGGAATTGTCATTGTCCTTAATAAAAGTAGAAACAACGCTTAAAGGAAAGAGCGGTTCGATCAGTTAGGAAATTCACAATACAAGTATACGAACGGGAATGAAGAGACCACCATCTTCACTCTAAAAACGAAACCCCTGATGACAGTATACCAAAGGCAAACCAGGTAAGTTGTCTATGCGATATTAAAAGCCCATGAATAAGATTGGTTACAAGATCTTATATGTTTAGGAGAACGCAAAGATAATGGACCTATGGAATCGATGGTCGCTAGAGCATGAAGTTTATGTCTTTTAGTTACCACAATAGTTTAATGAGATTGTAAGAAATGATATTTTTAAGAGTAAATAGACAATTCATGTTTCCCTTACAAAACAACACGAGCAAAACAAACAAAAACATGGACATTCTTGCTATGTCGTGTAGACTACACAAAAAAGAAAATGGGTAGTGTTTATAACAAGTTACACAAAAATCCAAAAGCAGATAAGAAATAAACTAAGCACAGTTTGAAGGAATAGTTGCCGCATGCTTTGGAGAAGGTGGGGCGATCATGGGCGGCGTGTCGAAGAAAACAACGACTAGGTTAGGAAGAAGTTTGTCACACCTTTCTTCAACAACTGTGTCTGGGTCATGACATGAAAAAGGGAGAGGCGGTAGCTACCTTCAAAAGAAGCACGGTTAGCCCCGCGAAACCCAATCACATAATCAGCGACAGCCTGAAAAAGAGCATCCTTAATCTCCTTCGCGCATTTGGCCTCCAAGTCACCAATAACTTTAGCATTTTGAGAACGAAGACTTTCCAACTCTTTAGAAACCTTGGCGGGCTCTTTTTCAGCACGAGCTCTACACTTTTTCTCCTCTTGAACTTCTTTTGTAGCTTTTTTCAGATCTTCACAAAGAGTTTCATCGGTATCACCATGACTGTCTTCATCCGAGTCACGTGTTGCGGCAGTATGAATCAATTGCAAGGCCTGAAAGCGATCACCTTTATTAAAATACAAGATAAAAAATAGCAAAGTAATTCAATATGAAAAAAGCTACCAGAAGAAAAAGTTGTTCGCGAGACACTACACCAAACTCCAATTCATCTTGAATGGCAGAAGGGAGAGTAGGAAGGGGGCCAGGCATCATCAGAATAGTGGAAGTCTCAAGAGAGGGAATGAGCTCGTCAGGCGCCCCACTCCTTTTAGACCTAGACTCGGTCTCGCGAGCAGCTTTCTTTGGTCGCGAAACACCGTCAGCTTTCTTCCTTTTTCGGGTACCAGCATCAGCTGAGGGAGCTTTTTCGCAAGAAGGTTAAGGGTCAACAATTAGAGGATTCTCACGAGGAACACTATCCGCACCCTCGATGACCACACCAATCTCATTGAACTTCTCGGTACTTGTCCTTGCACAACGAAAGCATTAGGCAAAATAATAAAAATGACCAACAAGTTTTAAAGGAAGATAGCGAAACAACAACCAGAAGAATGGGGAGGACTGAGTCCCCGCTCCTCACGAAGCTTTTTATTAACTTCAAGAGTGAAAATACGCAGTGATGAGGAAGGATAGTTTGTGTATTTGTCAATAAAACCACGTTTTACGGACGCATCCACGAAAGGATTGGGAAAGTACAAACTACTCTGGATAGAGTACGTGAAGGTGTCAACTGGTGGTGGCTGAATCAGAAACCACTGTTTTTTCCACACTGTCTCATTTGTGGGCATCTTCCAAGACAAATCTACTATTATAGGAACAGAATATAGACCCTCATTATGCGTAATCTTCTAGGAGTATAAACGAAGGTAAAACACGACGCGAGGGGTTTAGCCCCTATATCCTGCGACCGCATCGTGAACGTTATCACCGCTCACGGAAACATTGGATGGTGTTGGGTGGGGCTGAATCGATTTTCTTCCAAAAAATGCTTGACCCAACGGAGAAGTGGAAGACTAAAGTATGCTTCCATCGCTTGTTTGCTCATCGCGAACCAGCCTTCGCAATGGTGCGCCATCTCGCAACCCTCCAAAGGAAGCGCTATAATAGTACCCTTGGGGAAGGGATACGAACTTGCTATGTTCTAAAGTTTATCCATAGTAAGAACCGAGCATTCCCCAGCAAATTCATTCCCTATGTTTTTTAGCCTAAAACCGGAAATACGCCCAGTATAGATTTGCACGGGGTGACACGTACCTTATAGCCATCTGGATCTTCGATCAAAGGATTGGCAACATTAGATGTCCCCGGCCTAAGGGCTATAAGCACCTCCGGACCCTGTGCAAAGACCGTTCGCAAAGGAGAAGCATCTCAATCCATGTTCAACAAGGAGGCGCTAGGCGACGAGCTTGTACGTGAGTAATCCGAAATACTAGAACCTAAACCTAGCATAAGTCAGTTCCTAGGGACTTGATAAAAATTAAGCTTTCTCGTGAAAAGATTACTATAGGAAAGTCTAAGCAAAATCTTTGCGAAAAACATTTATCAGTCCTGGGAAAAACTCAACGAAACTTACTCGTGGAAAGATGGGAAGACTAAAGGTCAAGACTGAAAGCACTAGAAAAGGGCAAAAAAAGAATTTCCTCTAAATTTGACGCCTCGGGATAAGAGAGGGAGTTTGAAACGATTGAAATCATGATTTGACTGATGGAATAGTGCAAGAATTAGAAATGGCGGGGAAAAGGAAGAAGAAAAAGGACGACGGTGGAGGCCGAGGAGCGAACGCCTGAAACACCAGGGGGTCTTAGTGTTTCTAGTGTCCTTTCCGCCCATCAGTCTCATTTTCTCCTTCGTCGGAGTAATTAAAGTACGGGGTAAGAAAATACAGCAAGAATTGTGAATGAAAAGCAAAAAAATGCAACTCTGCGCAGAAGGACTGACCTGACATCGCCACCAAAGATACTAGAGGTGGAGTTGGGGGTTGGACGGAGAACCCTCTATGCCAAGCGCTAGCCAGTGCAAAGAGTGGGGAATCACCGAAAAAGTAAAGGACTTGCCGGAGAAGAGAGGTAATGAGAGCTTCTTTGGAGAGAAAGAGAAGAGCGAGGAAGAAAGTGAAAGGTCAGACAGCAGGCTCTATTTATATAGGGGAATCATATTGTCAGAGCAAGCAAATCAAAAGAACACAAGTGGCATCGGGGGTGCAACCCTAGAAAGTGAGCGAATTCTTCTACACGAAATGTCCAATATTAAAGGTTGAGCTTTGCGTGTGTGCACCCGAAAATCTTAGAGGGGTGGATGTTGGACCCCAATAGAGGCTCATGGAAAAGAGAAGGAATTCTGTCCTAGTTAGGAAAAGGTCCGATATGTCATTGAGCTTAAGAGTTTCGGAATGTGAAATGCGCAAACCTAAACTGTCACCAACATAAAGTGAATCTGGACCGGTGTATGGATGATGGATGGTCAGATTCTCAAGGTCTGTTGTGACATGGTGAGTCGCACCAGAGTCGACTAAGAAGTCAGTTTGTGGTAGACATGTAGTTGTTGTGTTAACTTGTTGATGCTGGTTATTGTACCTGTTGTGTTGAGGCGGAATTTGGACGTGCGGGTATTGCTGGCGGAACACATTGCATTGAGGCATAAGATGATCAATAGTGCGGTACCACTGACACTTACCAAGGTAGGATTTTTGGGTCCGGATCGGGTGTTAGTTTGGGGTGTTGTATGGAAGTTCCAGCTGGATGAAGGATTAGTTTGTGTTATTGGTTGAAACTTCTAAGGAGTATAATTTGACGGATTAACCATCATGCAGGTAGACTCGGCAGCCATGAATGCCGATCGAGTTTGAGCAATTGAAAAATGGAGAAGAAGGATAAAAAAAGTGTGATACTATCTTTATTCACTAATACATCCATTCTAGTTAAGTATACAAAGATGGATAGATTATATAGATGGATGCACATATTTGATGTTTTATAAATGTAAATTTAATTCCGTCCCCATAGAAGGCACGGATCTTTGTGCACCATCATTGTAAAAAGGATAATACTGAAGAGACGAAAGGACACGCAAATACCATCTTGCCAAATTCGATCAACTCCCCCACTAATTAACTAGTGATTTCACGGCCAGATTGAAGATATGGCTTCCCAAGAAGACAAAGAATAAAAAACTATTCTCTCATACTGTTGGGGCGGGTCCCGCAGACTGTTTTAATTTTAATTGATTTTTTATCCGAAATAAAGAGAAAGGGGAAAAGGCCTATTAAGCTGCGGCCCCATATGTAATTCTCCCGAGCCCCTATGGCGCCTGAGCCACAGCAGCGTGAGCATCATTTGCCTCCATACTATGCCCCAAACCTCACCGATTATCACCCAATCCCATACCAGGCACCCGAGCACAATAGTCACGAGCATTTTGTAGCATCTCGTCACTAGCCCCATATAACCCTTTTCCGGCTCCCAACTATGGCCACCACTTCAGCGCAGGGTCGACTTCACGGGAGGGCACCATCTTCGCAGACCATATCATGCATACTCTCGTACGCGAAGACTTCAAATATCCAACCTCGAAGGAGTACACCGGTAGCGACGATCCACAAGATCACGTCAACCGATATAGGTACGCCATGCTGGCGTGCAATGCCGACGATGCCACCATGTGTAAAGGATTCCCGAACACCTATCAGGGACTGCCCTCTCGTGGATCCTGTCTTTGCCGAAACGGATAATCCAAAACTTCGACGACCTGGAAGAGCGCTTTGTTACTCATTTCAGCGCCTCCAAGAAGCGCAAAGTGAGAATGCTGCAAACGCAGGGTGTAAAGCAGAGAGTGGGCGAGAGCCTAGAGAACTATGTCAAGAGGTTCACTACTATAGCGCTCGAGGCGCAGGATTTCACTGAGGATGGTGCGCGGCAAGCAATTTTAGGGGTCTGCTCGACGATTCCGATTTCAAGGACAGGCTTGGGCAGAAGATCAATGATAGAGACGTGTACCTTAGCTATGATCGCATGCTTCAGAAGGCATACGGGCAGATTGAGTCCGACAAGATAACGGGAAGAAACAGTGGGGCCGAGCGCTCAATGAAGTAGGGGAATACACAGGGTGGTGCTCAGAAGGGAAGCGCACCCTGGGGGCCCAAACGACAAGCAGACCAGCACCCGAGGGCCTCGGCCCTCCAGACTATGGGCCACCAAAATCAGACCCAGTTTCCAGTCCAAGCAATGGTGACACCAGTGCAAAGGCTCCCGGCCCGTGGACAACAAGCGAAGCCTCAGGTGTGGTGCGAGAAACATCTTACCCGAAATCACTCGACTGCTAAATGTCGAACCCTATATAACGAGGCTCTCGCGGAGGATAGACGTATCATGGCAGCTCGGCGAGTAGGTGGAAGACAGGCCGACCAGGTGCCACCACCTGTCCCTCCTCCACCACAATTCCCAAAACCGGATGGTTTTGTGGGAATCATAACTGGACGGCACGAGCCTCGATCTCTTAGCCAACGAGATCTAAGGAGGGCCAACAACGCCCCTCCCCCCTCAGGTTAGCCGGTGCTACTTATTACCAAATCCACCCAGAACCCCTATCAGCTGAGCTTCACGGACTCGGACGTCGTCGAGTGGGCTAAAAAGAGGGCTGACCCTCTCATTGTCAACATCCAATTGGGGTCAAAGGTCGTCAAGAGGGTGATGGTGGATACAGGAAGCGCAGTAGACATCATCTACTGGGACTCTTACCAGAGGCTCGGGTTGGATGCTTCGCGCCTTCGCCCCACAAAGGCAAATCTTGTCGGGTTCACGGGGGACTCGATAAAAGCCCTGGGGGTGGCAACGATCGACATGATACTGGGGGATGAAGGCGGTCCTCGCTGTAGTTGCCCAATCGACTTTCTGGTCATCCCCTTGGCATTTTCATACAACGCCATCCTCGGTCGGGATTCCATAACACGTTTCGAGGCAGTTGTGTCTATAAGTCATTTTTGTCTGAAGTTCCCAAAAACGAGTGGTACTGGAATCGCGAGCGGCAACCAGGAAGAAAGTGAAACATGCTACATACAAGTCGAGCAAAACGATAAAAAGCCGGTTTACACAAATCATCTGTGCTTGTCCGGGTCATTAAGAATCGAGGAGGAAGCGGACCTCGACCCTCGAGAAGAGAGCAGAACGGGCTCAAGGGGGTGAGGACCTCTCACAGAGCGTCGAGAAGGGCAGGAAATGCATATCGCCATTTGACGAGGCCGGGAAGAGCTTATATGTGGGCCAGGGCCTTCGCGCAGAAGTAATGGCAGAGATAAGGCTGATGCTCGGAGCCTCGAGAGATTTCTTTGCGTGGTCTCCTCGATATCTAAAGGGTATACCTACGGAGATTATGAATCATTCCCTAGCCATCGACCGCCAAGCTACTCCTCGACGGCAGAAAAAACGAAAGCAAGCAGGCCCCAAGAATGAACCGGCAGCGGCCGAGCTGGCCAAGCTGCTCAAATCAGGCTTCGTACAAGCCATCCAGTATCCCACCGGGCTGGCCAATGTGGTGATGGTCCCCAAAAAGAGTACTGGCAAGTGGCGCATGTGCGTCGATTTCACCGATCTAAACAAAGCATGCCCGAAGGACAGTTACCCCCTCCCATCAATTGATCAGCTCGTCGATTCTACCGCGGGGCACGAGGTGCTGAGTTTCCTCGACGCTTATTCGGGGTATAATCAAGTTGTGATGAACCCTGCCGATGCTGGGCACACGACATTTATAATCGACAGAGGTACCTTCTGCTATA
The DNA here is from genome assembly GCF_046119375.1 of Phyllobates terribilis. Classification (NCBI taxonomy): domain Eukaryota; kingdom Metazoa; phylum Chordata; class Amphibia; order Anura; family Dendrobatidae; genus Phyllobates; species Phyllobates terribilis. The sequence continues at coordinate 24,291 of NW_027370225.1, forward strand.
GGGTAATGCCTTTCGGCCTCAAGAATGCGGGGGCGACCTTTCAGAGGCTCATCGACAAGGTATTTAGGGAACAGCTCGACAAGATCGTCGAGGCTTACGTGGACGACATTGTGGTCAAGAGTAAGCGCCAAGAGGACCACCCGAGGGACCTCCAAGAAGTGTTCAGCACGCTACGACGGTATGGGATGAGTCTCAATCCTGAGAAATGTGTGTTCGGGGTGACGGAGGGGCAGTTCCTAGGGTTCCAAATCAACTCGAGAGGGATCCAGGTGAACCCCTCGAAGATCCAAGTAGTTCTCGATATGAAACCACCACGTACGGCGCACGAGGTGCAGAGATTTATGGGCTCGGTAAGTTATTTAGGAAGGTTTTGCGCAACGCTCGCCGAGCGTAACCTACCCTTTTTCGATATCCTGAGGAAATCAAAGAGTTTTGCATGGACGGAAGAGTGCGAGGCAGCGTTTTAATTCTAAAGGAGCACCTATCTAGACTGCCTACTCTCTCATCGCCTGTTCCCGGAGAAGCGTTACAAGTATATCTCGCAGCTAGCTCGAGGACAACCAGTGCAGTCCTAGTTCGCGAGCAGCAGAAACCTATTTATTTTGTTAGTAAAGCTCTGTCACCCAAGGAGGGCCGCTATTCACCAGTCGAGAAAACGGTCTACACACTTATCATAGCGGCGCAACGGCTAAGGCCCAAGCACTAGTCGACTTCATCATAGAAACAAGCTTCCGATGCAACGAAGAGTCCTCTTTCTTATCGCCGAGCCCGTGGAGGCTATTTGTATATGGCGCGGTGAACAATGATGGGTGAGGAGCAGGCGTAGCTCTGTTCTCACCCGAGGAGGACCTGTATGAGCATGCAGTTACACTCGATTTTGAAGCAACAAACAACGAGGAAGAGTACGAGGCGCTGATCATCGGCCTTTAGATCGCATTGGAGGAGCATATAGAGGAGATAGAATATTTTTGTGACTCCGAGGTGGTCGTCCAGCAAGTACAGGGTGTGTATGAGGCGCGAACCAGCACCCTACCACAATATCAGGCGCGTGTGGCACGTTTGCGTGGGATGTTCAAACATTTCCTCATTACCGCGATCCCCCGTGACGAGAACGAGCTAGCCGATGGGTTAGCCAAACTTGCATCAAGGGATAAGTTGATCGATGCGCGTCAAGTGGGTAAATCTCGGCCCATATGGTATAATACGGCCTCGGTTAAATCCATCTCCGAGCAGTTCAAGCTGATGGCCATAGATCAACCTGTCGTCGAGGACTGGAGGACTCCCATACTTGAATACCTAGCTCAAACTAACGTTCCAGAAGATCCGCGAGAGAGGAAGCGCCTTCAGACCAAGGCCTCGTGCTTCTTCGCTTGCCAGGGCGAATTGTACAAACAAGGGATAATGACACTGGAGCTGAGATGCTTGTCAAGAGAAGAGGGCAACCAGATGCTGGTCGAGCTACATGCGGGTCTCTGCGGAACACATGCCGGTTGGCGATCCCTGGTGTTCAAGGCACTACGCCATGGACACTTCTGGCTATCTATGCCAGAGGATGCCATGGCCATCGCCTTATCATGCAAAGCTTGCCAGGCTCATGCTCCGACATGTCCTCAACTGGGGGTCGAGATGCAGGTAATGTCGGGGCCTTGCCCTTTCGCCATGTGGGGCTTAGACTTGCTAGGCCCGTTTACACCCAAAGCACTGGGCAGCTGGAGTTCATCATTGTCGCGATCGATTACTTCACGAAGTGAATCGAGGCGATACCCTTATCTCGTACGACAGTCCAATGCGTACAAAAATTCTTGTGGCAAAACATCGTCTGCCGGTATGGATTACCACAAGATATTGTGACAGATAGAGGGCCGCAGTTCAATAGGCCGAAGCTCGTCGAGTGGTGCAAGGATCTTGGTATCAGATTAAAATTTTCCTCGGTGGCTCATCCTCATTGCAATGGGTAGGTCGAGGCAGCAAACAAGATTATTGTTACAGATTTAAAGAAACGGCTAGATGGCGCTCGAGGACTATGGGCGGAGCAGCTACCCCTTGTACTTTGGGCAAATTGAACGAAGGTCAAGAAGGCCACGGGGGAGATGCCTTTCGCTCTCGCTTATGGTGTCGAGGCAGTGGTCCCCGTCGAGCATCTTTTCCCGACGGATAGGGTCATCCAATACGATGAGGGGGAGAACGCAGAGAAAATGGCACTTGAGTTACAGCTGCGAGAGGAGACGCGTGAGTTAGCAACCATTCGCGCGGCTAACCACAAGGCCGCCGTAGCCAAATACTATAACAAAATGGTGAAGCCTCGAGGGTTCGTCAAGGGAGACTTGGTAATGCGAAAGACAGAAGGTGGTAAGCTCGACCCCAATTGGGAAGGACCATATATCGTCGAGGCCGAAGTAGCACCAGGTGCCTACAAGCTCAAGGATAGTGCCGGGAACCGCATAGCCAACTCATGGAACGTGATGTGGCTCCGCTAATATTATCCTTACGCAAATGAGAGCCTCGCCAAGAAGGTACACACACATCCCATTAACACCTATTTAATATTCTATTTTTCGGGTAGATACACGTACTCTGTCCGCCTTACGCATGCTTACCATAAAATAACTTTTATCACGCATAATAGGCGAGGCCGTAGGCTAAGGCTCGTCGAGGCCTTACCAACTAACAAGGTACCCAGTATGAAAGCCACACTCACTTGACCATATAAGAGCAATAACGACTAACATTTACTTGGTTGCGTCCCTGGGGCTCGACGACCAGGGAGAGAGTCACGGTTACTTACGAGGTACATCCCTCATTCTAGTTGCCATTTCCGATCATGACTCGATGAGTTCCCCCGATCATTACTCGACGAGGCATTAATACGTTTTTTACCCTCTGCCTTGTAGGGATGATTAGACACTTTATGCGGCTGCGTCTCAGGAGCACGACGACCCGAACCATTCAAGATTATTTACGAGGTATATCCCTCATTCTAGTTTCCATTTCCGATCATGACTCGATTAGTTCCCCCGATCATGACTCGACAAGGCATTAATACGTTTTTTACCCTCAGCCTTGCAGGGATGATTATACACGTTATGCGGCTGCGTCTCAGGGGCACGACGACCCTGAACCAGTCAAGATTATTTACGTGGTATATCTCTCATTCTAGTTGCCATTTCCGATCATGACTCGATGAGTTCCCCCGATCATGACTCGACGAGGCATTAATACGTTTTTTACCCTATGCCTTGCAGGGATGATTAGACACGTTATGCGGTTGCGTCTCAGGGGCACAACGACCCCGAACCAGTCAAGATTATTTACGAGGTATATCCCTCATTCTAGTTGCCATTTCCGATCATGACTCGATGAGTTCCCCCGATCATGACTCGACGAGGCATTAATACGTTTTTTAACCTCTATCTTGCAAGGATGATTAGACACGTTATGCGACTGAGTCTCAGGGGCACGACGACCCCGAACCAGTCAAGATTACTTACGAGGTATATCCTATCTACATGCTTTCATATGTTTTGTAATGCGAAACTTTACGCATTGTCTAAGTAACCTGTAAACTCTTACCTTATGAATCTTTTTGATGCATTGCTACCCTTGATGTTTACTTTCTTTACTTTCTTGATCTACACTTAGTATTTCCTTCAGCAACCCGGCCTATTACCCCCTGCCTTTTTGACCATACATCGTATGTGAGGAAAGGTATCGCCCGAGGTTGCGGGTGTTAATAGGTAGACAAATGATCACAAACGAAGCTGAATGTTGTATTGAATGAAAATAGTGAGATAATATGACAAATTTTCACATGAGAACGTGGTAAGTGTAAGTCGACATAAAAATATGATCGTAAGAGAAGTGCTATGCAGAAAATAAAGTGTGTTGTAGTATCGCATCTTCGGGCTTCATTACCCACACCTCACTGTTGAGAAGGTGGAGGGTTAGGAGGGTCCTTCGAAGTCTTCGCCGACGCCTTCACCGCCCGAAAAACTCATATGAACGCATGCGCGCCTTGAGGAGCATCATTCTCACGGCCAGGGACAACCGAGCTCATTGGAGGGATTGTGGTGACATTCCACGCCTCTAGAGTCTCTTCGTCGTCCATTAAATAGGTTCCAATGGGGGATGGGGTGTACTCGGGAGGAATCAGAGGAAGGTCGTACATCTTCCTGGTGTCCACCACGAAGTTGGAAGTCCCCGCTCGGCCGCCTGGCGCTTGGCCACTTCGCAGAAGACGTTTGTCTGGTACTGCGCGAGGAAACGTTGGTGAGCCCCTTCGCGATGATTAGAAGCGTAGCGCTCGACGGCCTCTTTGCGATCTCGGTCGAGTAGTTCCCCCTGCTCCCTCAAGACCTTCGCAAGATTAGGCTCCCCTTCCTTCACCGTCTCGAGTGGCCCTTCCCCAGCTCGAGATCTTTCTCTTCAAGGCGCTTAGATGTAGTTTCTAGAGAAGCTCGCAAGGTAGCCACCTCCTTTGCCGCCTCCTCCTGATTTCTTCCCACCAACGCTCTCAACTCCTTGACGGTCTTCTCCAACTCGGCATAGTTATGCGCAAGCTCAGATGAAGCGTTCTGAGATCGGGTGGTATTCTTCAGAAGGGACGCTATCAGGATATGTATGGCCTAAGAAGGAACAAAACACTTAGCGGAGCTAGGAAATGTTTATAGTGATATGAGCAAAGAGAGTCGAAGCAACTTACCCCGGCAACTAGTTGTGTCTCGTCGACCGAGTCATCCTCAGTCATGTTCCGAATCAGAGGGGGCGGTGTAGGAATAGCTATATCCCGGTCAAGGACCTTGTTGGATAGCTCGGACGTCAAAAGGAATCCCCCAACGCTCTTGCTTGAAGGGGCCTCGGTCACACGAAAAGCGAGAGGGCTCGGAGGGGTCCTCGTCGAGCTAGAGGGCCCGACGGACTTCTTGTCAGCACGACATTTCTTACGCTGAGCGTCACCTTTGGGAGACAACGCCCGCTTTTTATTGAGGTGCTCGGACAATGGGACATCGTCCTCTGGCAAAACCTCGATCGGAGGGAGGAGTGCCTCATGTTCATTCGGTTGAGTCTGGACCATGTGAGTTTGCTGATGATGAGGAGGCACCACGTGGTCCTCATCGTCCTCCGGGTTCAGAAATACAAAGCTCTCCTCTGCAACAACAAGAAAACAAGTTAGGAGATATATCAGCATAATAATTGCGAGAGTAGAACATGAAAATATAGAACGCCTACTACGAAGAGGAGGAATCAAACTAATCCCTCGTCGAGCAGGAAGTCATTGGTCACTATGTCGTTATACCGGTTAGGACTTAGTTTACGAAACGCATAGAAAACCTCCCTAACCCTTTGAAGCTGCTCGGCCGAGTACATAGTCTCCCACTCGACAATCCTGGACACACGGACCCGGTGATTTATCCTATGCGCTCGAGGGTATTTGATCAGTATCCATCGGCGATTCCACCCGGTCTCATTACCAGGAATCTTGTACTGAACAGGCCTGTACATGCAAGTACAGGTAACTAGTCCACATGTGTAGTTGTTCGGCTTGTACAAGGCGCGGAAAGATGGGCGGAGGGGGTGTAACTAATCTCCTGGCACCTGAGCTGGAAGGCAGTCATGTGCCTCCAAAAGTTTGGATGAACCTGCGATTGGCTGAGATGAAGCTCGTCGAGGAGTTCCCGAATGAATGGTGCGAGTGGTAGTCGGAAGCCCGCGAGTAGGGCATGTCGACTAATGGGAAAATACGGCCCGTAGTTGTCGAGCATTTTTTCTTTGTTGACCGGCATAGTCAAGACCATCCCAGCAGGAAAGGGGAACTCGGCTGCGTAGTCTACTAGGAAGGGGGGCTTGACCGTCGAAGTCGAGACCCTGATGTTATAGCCCTCGACGACGCAAGGAACAGGGGCGATACGCCCATCAAGAATGATCACGCGAGGGGAGTGAGCTGGGACAACGGAAGGCATAGCCACATCGTCGATCACCACGGGTTTTGGTGCCGATGGGAAAGTGTCATAAATACGGGTCGAGGAGGTCGGGGGAGCGGTTTCCTGGGTTCTAGGACCAGCCTCGTCCAGTGACTACGCTTCTTCCCAGTCCTCGTCCCTAGAGGTCGGGCAGTAAGATGTTGTTGACGATGAGTTCTCCTCGAAGGAGCCAGTCTCCCGAAAGCTCACCTCCGAGTCTCGGACCGAGGAAGTGCTTTGAGTTGTTAACAACAAAAGGAAAGTTAGTCCTCGAGGCCTAAGTTACCCCGCGAAGAGAAATAGAGTATATTTCAAAAGCTAACTCTCGTCGACTAGGAGGAAGGGACGAGAGGGTGGAACCTTCGCGAGGTACCTCGAGAACTGAGACCAAGAGCAAAAGAAAGAGAGAAAAGGGTAAAAGAGTAAAAACTAGCATGTGGAACCGAACGAGCGCATTTATGGTGATGTGACAGAAAACGGGGAGGGGAGTCCTGACAGAAACGACGCTTTTCCCCAGAAAAGATGTTTTCGGAAAAGGTAACGCCGCCATTAATACAGAAAAAACCTCGAAGGTTTTCTAGGGAGGGGACGTTAATGGCAAGGAATGTTTGTCCTCTTCCATTAATAAGTGACCAAGAGTTTGAGAAAAGTGGGTGACCCAGCCATGGTTTTAACTACTAAGGTATGAAGCTTAAAACAACGTCTATGCAAGAAAAACATAATTATGAGATATGGACGCGCGGGAAAAAGATCAAAACAAGCAAAACACCGAGAGCGAGATTGAGAACAGGTATGGCACGTGAACAAATAAGGAGAAGAAGGGAAGATGTTAACCTGGTGCTTGTTGTGCCATATGTAGAAGTGAAGAAGTGAGCACTGTTGAAGAAAAGGAAAGCCCAGGAATCGCAACGAACGCCGGAGGGAGAAGACTGGAGTATCGCCGGAGAAAAGGAGATGGAAGTTGGAAGAGACGGTAAAAAGTGAAGGGAGAAGCCAAGGGTCTCCTTTTATATTAAGGAGAAGGCGAAGCGTCACCAGACCCCAGCATGACACGTGGCAAAGAGGTGCTAGGTGCCCGCCCTAAAGCGGTTCATTTTAGAAAATTCAAAAAGTTGGCGCGAGAAGGAAAACGATACCAGAAAAGAGTGAATGAAGACGCGTGTGTCACAACCCGATGCGAGTGGACGAGGAGAGGCCAAATCATAACCTCGTTGAGAAAAAATCTATCAGGGTTCTCACCACTAACCTCGCCGAGCGCCCGGTCAACGGTCCAGAAGAAGCCGGTTCCAGGTAAGTAATACTAAACGCTCGTCGAGCACAAATCTATCAAAACTCAAAACAGGCTCACGAGACCACGCGTCAACCAACTAAGGCACATGGCCCTCGAGCAAGAGATACTCGAGGACCCTGTGGGGCTGGATGTTGGGGCGGGTCCCGCAGTCTGTTTTAATTTTAATAGATTTTTGGTCCGAAATAAAGAGAAAAGGGAAAAGGCCCATTAAGCTGCGGCCCATATGTAATTCTCCGTATAAATACAAAGGCATAGGGTACGGAAGAGGGATCACTTTTCACTTCCGTACCAAAGCTCTGCCGAAATTTAGAGCTAAAGAATTTCATTGTCTTACCCTACCCGAGCAATAACCATAATTTACACCCCTCTTTGAGCTGCTACTGACTTTAGCGTCGGAGAGCCAAATCCAGAGGAAGCCCCCCCCCCTTTCGCCCTGGATTTGGTTGTGCAGGTACATCGACGAGGACGCACTAAAGAAAGTTCGACGAGCTTTACTTCGGGTTCAGGAAGCTTGGACCGTCTCTACCCTCAGCTAAGGAAGACAAGAGTGAAACCGAGCCACTCGTCGAGGTGTGTTGACTTGACGAGATACTTGGGCTTCAACACAAACCTTGAAAAAAATGCAGATATACCAAGGGTTTTGATATCCGTAAGTGTTCATTAAAGGGGTCCTCGACGCCCAAGATCTCCAGCTTTCCCCATCCGCTATACTCTTGTGTAGCAGCCCCAAGAGTGGTACAACCTGGTTAAAGGCTTTGGCTTTCTCCATTGTGACTCGAAGCCGGCTCAGCCTCAGATCCCTAGACAACCCTCTTCAGACATCATTTCTCCCCAACATCATCCCTTACATAGAAAGCCGTGGCCAGCGTGATCCAGAGTTTCCCTTATTTTCCACCCACATAAGCTACACGTCCTTGCCCAAATCCATCTCTTCAGAGGGTGGGTGCAAGATTCTGTACATTAGCAGGAATCCTAAGGATGTCTTTGTTTCTTATTGGCACTTTGTGCAAAAGATAGGCCCCCCTGAAGAGTCCTATATCCCTTTGAATAAGGCATTTAACCTTTTCTGCGAAGGGATTTCAATAAGCAGACCCTACTGGAACCACGTGTTGGAGTATTGGAAGGCAAGCCTCGAACACCCAGAGAATATATTATTCTTGAAGTACAAGGATATGATGGAGGACTTGGGGCCCCATGTAAGGAGGCTTGCCCAGTTCATCGGGTATCCTTTCTCCGAGGAGGAAGAGAGGGGAGGGCGTGCCTGCCAAGATTGTGTACGTGTGTAGCTTTGAGAGTTTGAGTCGGTTATAGGTGAACATGAAGGAATTATGTCCTTTAATTAAATGTGCAATTACTAAATATGAAATAGAGATATTTAATGAAAATATGTAATCCGATTATTTTAGATAGTCACAGTGCCTTGCTAGAAGCCAACTATGATTTATGGATTTTATGTTATAAAATTCATTGCTATTATAATTGGGTCCTACGAGGTCACATCATAAGAGTATATGGACTGGATCAATGTTTGAGAGATTATATAAAGTATATAAAATAAAGTTATACAAGACAAGACTTAGAGCTTATTAATGATAAAGAGTTATTATTAATATAAGTATAAATTTATATGTAAATCTATGTATAAATATATTTAATTAGAGAATTAAATATATCTATATTTAATTGGTGGATTATAAATATTGTTGACCTTTCTTTGAGAAAGAGATCAGTTCATTATTTTCGACGTAACAAAAAACTCTGAAGGTTTTCTCTCTCAAAAGACAAGCCTTTGATTCTTCACTCTAGCAACCAGAGAAGAAGGCGATTCAAATCTCTCTACTCGGGGTGGACCAACTAGAGGAGCTTCATTTGCGGCTCTCGATCTTCTCGTTCATCCGGAAATTCACGAATGAAAGGGTATTATTTCTTCTATATCTAAATCCAATCGGTTTATGCATTAGATCCTTCATTACATGTCAGGAAATCATTTCCTTCAATTTCGCTTATACGCATCTAAATCCCTACAGTGGTATCAGACGCCTCTTGCATAAATTGATTGGATCAAAAGTTTTAGTTTTCATAGCTTTTGATGCATGATCGTTAGTTTTAATGCAATAGGAAATCTGAAATTGAAATTATGTGTCAAATAAAATTGAACGATAATTGTTATCAAGAGAGCTTCGACCACGTATATTCAAAATTGAGTAAATTTGGCAAATTGAACTAGTTGATCTTCAATTGTTGAAGTGAATTACGAGCCCTGATCACCGTAGGCACACCTGACTCCGACGAACCCACCTGATTCTAGCGAATCCACCTGACTCCGGCGAACCCACGCTACCGATCTCTGGCAGATCTGTCCGGAATTTGTTCCTGGCTAGCCGGGTTGCGCAACTTTCTGGTGTGATGGACGAGTCCGGATCCTTGCGGGGCTTCCGGTAATGGTTAGTTCATTCTAGCCAGATCCAAACCGTTGATGCCAGCCGCGGTTACGAATTGTGGGTCGTGCGTCGTGGCTAGAGGCGTGGACGAACGTGTTCATCCTCATACTAGGGCCGGCAAGCGGTTGCGTAGGTAGTCCTGTAATGGTGGACCGTTGCGAGAATCTTGGCACTGCTGAAGGCCGGCGACGTGTCCGAGTCTTCAGTGAGTTGTTGAGCGAAATCCGGTGTTGTTGAAGACGATAAACCATAAACGTGTTCTGCTGAATTTAATTTTGGAAATTAAAGACCAGTCCTAATAAGTAATAACTAGCACAACCCTTATTATATTTGGATTAATAAATTGGAAAGGTCCACTATATTACAGCTTGCATGAGCTTCATTTTCAAGGCCCAAATTTGTATTAAGATGGCAGCCAATATATTGGATAAACATGGGGCAAAATACAATTACATTTAGCTTTGGTCCAATTTAGCAGAAATTGAAACGGCCCACGTTTATTTATTTTCGAATGAATGATAAATACACGGCCGGCATTTATTTTACAAAATATTTGATATTTTTTGTCTAATAAATAAAGTTCAATTTTATGAGATATAGAGATATTTTACTTTGTTGATTTTGAATTAACTAGATAAAAGTTATCTAAGAATATTTGATTCTATTTATTTGACAAATTTATAATTAATAATTTAGATATAAATTCAATTCAGATCTATCGAATTAAAATAGCTAGAAATGGTTTCTAGGTTTTAAATAATTGATATGATTAATTATTTATGCTTTTTATTTGGATAAAGAGCATCTTCCACTTATATAATATATTATATGTTATAATTGCATGCTTGTTTTATATCATGATATTATTGCATGCGGTGACTATTATGGACCAAATTAGGATAGATAAATACGATATGCGTATCGTTATGCTTTTCTTGTACACGATCTGCATATCGTTATGTATTTTTTGTAATTTAAATTTATGCAAGAGTATTTTCTTTCAAAATTTATGTAATACAAGAAGACTAAGATCCTATGGAGCTTGACGGATGGTGATCCAAGATATCAAGACATTCGAAGATTAGATCTTTTAGAGGTCATACTAGGAACCAACCTCTATTATTGCATTGTGTGAATGTCTTATAATCTCTTGCTTTGCATGTTTGTTTGTCGGTTTATGTCATTTTGTTCACTTATAGATGGACAATCATTGCATGCTTAGTCCCTTAAAAGAATATTGAGATTGCCATTCCATGTCATAACCACTAGTCCTTTGTGATTCGTTGGATAGTTTTTGCCTTAGCGAGGTGTCCTTCTTTGACCATTTGGCTAGTGCGGGTATGTCTATTAGGGACATGCTGCCTTGATAAGGTTTGACTCAACAAGAGACCAAAAGACTCATTTTTGGATCGTGAGGCATAGGATGTGTTTAATATTAGATGTGGCCATCAACCAAGAATTATAAGGAGTTATAATTAGTAAAGAGTTACTTACCTTGCTTACATGAGACTTGGGGAAGTGCCTTAGTACGCTCGAGTTTCATCTAAAATAGGATCTTGGAATCATTTTACTCACAAGGGACAAATTAAATTGAGTAGAAATGTGCAATAACTTAGTCATATAACCTTTTATGATTTTAAGTTCTTGCATTTCAAGCATAATTTATCTACATGTTTTCAATTTCTATTTTGTAGTCACTATGTCTGGCGAAAACCTCAAATTCACACTACGCTCAATAGTTGAGAAAATCAGGCTGAACGACGCCAATTTCATCGATTGTGAAAGGCAACTAAGAATTTTTTTCAGGTCTGAGCAACAAGAGGATGTCTTAAGCACACCCATTCCTGAATTGTCTGACACCTCATCTTATGAGGAAAAGACCAATTACAAGAACATATGTGAAAGGTCAAGAGGTGTAACTTGCCTCATGCTTGCAGCTATGGAGCCTGGTCTTGAACAAAGGTTTGAAGACCAGGATGCATACACTATAATGAAAAATCTTAGAGATCTTTTCAAAGAACAAGCAAGGATTGAGAGGTATGAGACCCTCAAGGCTATATTTCAGAGCAAGCTGGACAAGGGGAAACCAGTTGGACCACATGCTTTTCACATGATAGGTATGTTTGACAGGATGGCCAGACTTTGTAACCCATACAACATTGAGATGGTAATAGATATAATCTTGCATTCCCTTCATGATGGGTTTGCCAACTTCAGGCAGATGTATCATATAGGAGTCATGGGTAAGACTCTCAATGAAATGCATGCTATGCTCAAAACCGCAGAGCAAAATGTCTTGGTTGGCCCTAGAAAAATGTTCTTATGGTCAATAAAGGAAAAGGGTTCAAGAAAGGCCCACAGAAGAAGCATCAATACCAAGGGAAGGGAAAGAAATTTGCTCAACCCAAAGTACCCGCACAAAAAGTAAGGGTAGCTGCTGAGCATGAATGCTTCTTTTGTAAGGCTATGGGGCATTGGAAGAGAAATTGCCCCAAGTATCTAGAAGGTAAGAAGAATGGTGTATCTTCTTCAGGTATATACATTATTGAAATCTTATCAACTAGCTCCAATTATTGGATATTAGATACCGGTTGTGGTTCTCACATTATTTCGAATGTGCAGGGACTGCGAAATAGGAGACGGTTGCAGAGAGGAGAGATAGATTTCCGTGTCGGAAATGGAGCAGCAGTTGCGGCAATTGAAACCGGAGATTATAGTCGACCTCTACCTTCTGGATTAGTTTTAGAACTTAATAATTATTATTTTGTTCCTTCAATATCTAGAAATTTGATTTCATTTTCAGCTTTGCGCCATGAGGGCTATGAACTTAATATTGTTGATGATGGTTTTGACATTTACAAGAATGATATTTTCTACGCCCATGCCATTGAGAATAGTACTGGACTATACATATTGGAGCTCAAATCTGAAGTATATAACGTTGTTACAAAAAGGCAAAAGTCGAATAATATAAGTGAAGCCAACCTATGGCATTGTCGCTTGGGCCACATTAGCATCAAACACATGAAAGAACTCCAACATGTTGGTCATCTAAAATCATTTGATTTTGAAACTTTTGAAACATGCGAATCATGCCAAATGGGAGTATGACAAGGTCACCTTTCACTAGTACAAGTGAAAGAACTACTGAGCTATTGGCTCTCATACATACTGATGTTTGTGGACCTATTGGCACAGAAGCTAGGAGAGGCTATCGATACTTCATTACATTTAATTATGACTTTAGTAGATATGGGTATATCTATCTAATGAAATATAAATCTGAATCTTTTGAAAAGTTCAAAGAATTTCAAAATGAAGTTGAAACACAAACTGGCAAGAAGATAAAGACACTTCGATCAGATCG
>NW_027370226.1:0-37340 GCF_046119375.1 Phyllobates terribilis
GGAGCCAGAAGCTACAAGGAAAGCAGAAGGTACAGGTCAGCAAGAGAGTTTCTGCGGGCATACAACAAAAGATAGCTACCAAGCGCTCAGATCCAGGGATGGTGAGTATCCCTTGCACCATAGGTAAAACTAAAATTTAAAGGGCCATGATAGATTTAGGTGCTTCGATTAATGTTTTGCCTTACTCATTATACAAATCATTAGAATTAGGACCTCTGAGTGAAACAAGGATTGTGATTCAGCTAGCTGACAGGTCTACGGTTTACCCGAAAGGGTTAGTCGAAGATGTGTTGGTCATGGTGGATAACCTTAGATTCCCTGCGGATTTTTATGTGCTGGATGTTAATCATGATATGCAGGCTGCACCTGTCCTTCTGGGCAGACCCTTCATGCGGACAGCAAAAACAAAATTAGATATAGATACCAGAGCGCTTACGCTCGAGTTTGACGGGGATGTTGTCAATTTTAAAATATATGAAACTACGATACAATCCCTGGATGATGGCTCGGTATTTTGTATTAATGACATTATTAAACCTCCCGAACTATGCTCGAATGCTGTTTTGGGCAGTAGCCCTACTTCTCTAACCACACGGGGAAACAAACCTGCTAAAGCTGTTGTGCGGGTTACGAAGAAAGAAAATACAAAGCCCCAGGTTGAGTCTAAGTGTGGGGAAAGTAAGGAGAAAAAGGTGAAGCAAAGCTGGAGAGTCACAGAGGTGAATGGTCTAAGGTTCAAACCTTTCCAGAAATGGTTCATACAGGAGATTCTAAAATCGGAAGGTCCAAAGGGACCGAAAGACGCTGGTTGATTTATTTTACGTCGTGTCGCGACGTTAACTAAACTGTTGATCGGGAGACAACCCGAGGGAGTATTACTAATGTTTCTCCCATTATTTTGTTTTGTTTTTATTTTATTTTATAGGTAAATCGCGGGACAAGCATCAGGAGGTCGTCGGAGGAGAAACAACACGATCTCGTACCAAAGTCACTCGTGTCACGATCGTGACACTATGTCACAGTCGTGATGCGGCCGAAAATACCACCTCCTTTGACCACCACGACAGAAACAGCAATTCAGCATTCCACGGATCTTCTCCTTCTTCCCTTTTTATGGTGTCCTCTTTTGCTGCATTGAGGACAATCCCTTTTGCTGCATTGAGGACAATGCGCGATTTAAGTGTGGGAGAGGTCGACTTCGACGAGGCGTTTGTTGCTGCTGTTGTAGGGTGCTTTTGCTATTTTGTTGTTTGTCTTTATGTTTTTGAGTCTTTGCTGATTTGTTTGGATGGTTTTCTATCGAGTATGTACCGGATATTTCCAGAGCATTTGCTTTATTATTGTTATTTAGAAAAAATCAGAAAACCCAGGAGAGTAAAAAATGATTCGATAGAAAAGAGGGGCTCCAACAAAAAAATAAACCAAAAAAAAAGTATAAAAACCAGGCAAGTAAAAATGGATTAAAAAGGAAAAGGTGGGTGCTGAAAATAAAAAAAATAAAAGAGAAAGAAATATTTTCTACCACTTAGAATTTTGGTAAAAACTCGAAAGGGCGCCGGGATTACATTATTTGTGATTATTTGATGGATTGCATCATTTATTGGCGTCGGAGACGTAAGAAGGGAGTTGAAGGATTGTCTCGGGTTTAGGATTCACCAAGGAGGGATAAGAAGTTAGTATTTAGCCTTTTATTCCTCTGTTTTGAGCTTATTGTTATCCATACTTCGCATGCTCACCCTTTCACTAGTTCATCAGATTTTGTTACACATTATTGGCGGGTGTATTAGATTCTAGGATTAGATTTCTATTTCTTGGAGTTAGGATCATATGTTGTGGTTGAGTCAGTTTCTTGATTAGGATTGGTGGTTGTGAGGTATGGTTTGATTACATTTATTTAGTGGTTTAGGACATTAATTGAAGAGGAGGAATAAGAAGTGTATAAGCCGTGGGGAGACTCGATTTTTATCTTTATTATCATGATTTATGTACCCTTACCCTTAGAGGAGATTAGGATGTCCACTTGTGCTTTATTGTGCATCACTTGGTTCGATTTTATTATTGTATGGAGTGGTGACATATGAAGTGGAGAAATAAGGAGAGATTTGGGTAGGTCATCTCGGAGAGATAAGAAGATAGATCGGAGTTAGGTTAGTGCTCGTTTTACACTTGGAGTTCGACGTATAGTCGCTAGCAGACTGTCTCTACACTTACTACAGACCTTTGTGCTTATAGGAGGAGTGAGCTTTATTTTGCTTACTCGAGGACGAGCAAGGTTTAAGTGTGGGGAAATTTGGTAGGAGCTTATTATATGGTGTTAACCAGTGACTATTAGATTAAGATTAGTTGTGTTTACGTGCTAAACGAGTGGTATTCCCGGAATCTGGTTTGGAGCTTATTTATGGATTAGCGGATGCTCATAAGCGGTATTTAGTGGTTCTATCACAGAGATCCGGTTGTGCTCACTTTTTAGTGCATTCGGGATGGAGCTAGAGGAAGTATACCACGCATACACCCAGAGAAGCCGAGAGGCGAAGCCGAGCTGCCTCGACGCTTGTAGAAGACCAAAGACCATCTCAGGAGAAGCTATCACGACCAGATGGAGCATCACGATCAAGATCCAGCTCAGTTGAAGCTATCACAACCGAGAAAGGCTTGTCACGATTGCGACTTAGGCGCAGTTGAGGTGTCACGACCGAGACTATCTATCATGATCACGACCGGCCACGAACCTGAGAACTGGAGCAAAGTCACGATCGCGACCCCTGTGTCACGATCGTGATGCGGACACGGACGGGCCTTTAAATGAAGATTTGATCCGAGATTTTATATTTTATTTCCACATCTTTTTAGTTATTTGCTTTTATTTTTATTCCCTTTAATTGGAGACTATATAAGCCTTAGGAAAATAGGTTAGAATCATCTTTGACTTCATTATTCTTTTGCCGCATTCATTTAGAGAGAATTCAGCAGCAACCCAAGAAGAAAGCTTCCACCTTTACCATCTTCCCTGGTTTGTTTTCATCATTCATCCATATTATTCATTACTTTCGATGGCTATGTCTGGCTAAGTTCTCTATAGTTTACTCTTAAGGCTGAAGCAATTGTTTTAGGTTTTTGTGATAATTCTAATATTTATGTTCTAAGTTAATTTCAGGATTGTTTATGATCTCTTGTGCTTTATTAGTTTCATTGAATGATCTTGATTTTATCTAGGTTGCAAACTCGGTTAATTATTATCCATCATATTGCGAGGCTTGAAAATTCAATTTGAAAAGTCTTGTCTTTAGTTAGCGAGTAGAATTTGCATAGACTATTTGCGAGTGCTTATTGTGTAGAAATTATAAACCTGTGTCGAGTATCGGTGATTTGCAATGTATTGCATAGGCCTACTTATCTTTGATCTTTATGCTATTGTGCTTTTGAACCTTGGGATTTTCTTGGTTATTGCTTACAATAAGGGTTTCTAGGACTATTTGGACTAGTTGCTATTTACGAACAAAGAGTAGGACAACCAAATTAACCACTTCAGAATATAAATTAATAGAATTCGATGATCAACATTCCAATTTAATAATGCGCTAATGCTAGAAAGAGTGAGCTCCATAATCATAATCGTTTACAACCCAGTCAACATTGCTTTTACTTTTGCTCAATTGCTTAGTTACCCAAATTACATATAAAAACCCCATTGTTACCACTTGGTAGCACCATAAGAAATAAACTAACGTTCTAGCTCTCTGGGATTCGACCCCTGCTTACCGCTTTACTAGTGGATTGTTAAGTTGGGTATCTTTCATAGGCACAACGACTTTAAGCCTCATCAAGTTTTTAACTCAGAAGTAAGTGCATACTACATTGGCCATGAGACATTTGCCTTGGAATCCTTCGTGAAGGTCAGTTTTATCATCTTCTTCTACCCATGCTAAGAAAGTGCCTTCTTCTCGGTGGCCTCTACCTTTGGGTTTGTGCACGTCTTGGCAAGATGTCCCTTCTCCTGGCAGTTATAGCATGTATATTCCTTGAGATCATGCTTACCGATGATGATGCTTCCCTGGTCTATCTCTCTTTTTGAACCACTTCTTAACCATCTTAGTCATGAGAGAGACTTCTGTATCATCGTCCTCATCTTCTTCATCATCATTGATGTCCATCTTCTCAAGCACCTTCGTGAGCTTCAATGTTATTCCAGTGGCTTCCTTTACCTATAAGCCCTTTAGTGAATCAGCGTTCTCTTGGTCGAAGAACTTGCCAGATATGTCAACAACTGAAAGCTTCTTTCAATCTAGAGACATGAGTGCGATTCGTCGAGTGAGCTCGAATTTATCGCTCATAGCGTAGATGACAGCCAGTGTCTGCTCAGAGGCAGAAATGGTTACGCCGAGGCCGTTAACTTGTTGATCAAAATAGTGAAGCGCGATTGGAAGGATGACACCCTTTCCTCAGGGAGCTGTTTGAAGGACTGAAACTCCCTTTGAAGCATGAACTTTCTAGTATCCTTTTGATCTTCGCTTCCGTTGTGTATGTAGATGATAGCTTCCCACATCTCTTGGCCGTTTGTATGCCAATGACCTTGTCAATGTTCGTGCGAGAGAGTCCACACAGAATCAGTTGTCGAGCTTTTGAGTTCTTCTCCATCTTGGCATGATGCCTGCTTGCCAATCCTTTATCTCCTTTAGCTCTGGAAGCACTTCGTCTCCAAGATCTATAATTTTCCAGCATTGGTAGTCTTGGGTTTGAATGAACGTCGTGTGAACTCACATCCAGCAATCAAGTTTTCCTTCTCGAAGCTGGTGAGGTTGGTTGAGGGACATGCCGAGGTTGAACTCCGAGTTCTTCATTGTCGTATTGGGAATTGGATCCTGCCTTGATACCAATTATGGATCGTGAATATCTTAGTCTAACTAAAGATAGAACTTTTGTGCGGAAATAGAAGACTAAGAACAAACAAACACTTTAATTCCTAAACTTTGTTGATTTGATTTCTTGTGAAACTTACAACTACTAGGCGAACACATAGTTCTTAGTTTCTCTAAACTCTCCTAGATATTGCCTAAGCTCTAAATCAAGATGAACTCTTTCTCTCTAGTTCAACAACCACATTTAAAGATAAATGAACTAAGCTATTTATACTATGGCATAATCACCAGGAACTAATTATCTAAAAGACTGTAAATAGTAATAAATAAACTACTGAATCTAAACTAGCCGAATATAATGACAAACTAGATTCAACCGTTACGATCTCGTATCTGGTAAATCTTTGGAGAAGTGTGAGGTAAACATCCCTTTGCTTAAACTCGTCAAGAGTGATCCTCATTATGCTAAATTCTTGAAGGAGCTCTGCAGCATGAAGAGGAACCAGAAGCTAAAAGGTAAGACCAAGGTGCAGGTAAGCGAGAGTGTTTATGCGGCCATCGAACAGAAAATAGCAAACAAGTGCTCGGATCCAGGGATGGTGAGTATCCCATGTACTATTGGGAAGACTAACATTAATAGGGCCATGATAGATTTGGGTATTAATATTTTGCCTTATTCGTTGTACAAATCGCTAGGATTAGGACCTTTGAATGAAACAGGGATTATAATTCAGCTACCTGATAGGTCTATGGTTTACCCGAAAGGGATAGTCGAAGATGTGTTGGTTATGGTGGATAATCTAGTATTTCCTGCGGATTTCTATGTGTTAGATATGAATCATGACGCACAGGCTGCATCTATCCTTCTGGGTAGACCATTCATGACGACAGCCAAAACTAAGTTAGATCTTGACACCGGGGCGCTAACACTCAAGTTTTGACGGGGATGTTGTTAGTTTTAATATTTATGAAGCTACGACCCAACCCACGGATAATAGCTCGGTGTTTTCAATTGATAAGGTTGTTAAACCCCCCGATCTATATTCGAATACTATGCGCGCCCCGCCCCCTAATTCTGTTTTGGGCGGTAGCCCCACCTCTCTAACTACACAGGGGCAAGAAACCTGCTAAAGTTGTTGTGCAGGTTACGAAGGAAGCAAATACACAGCCCCGAGTTGAGACGAAGTGTGGGGAAAGTACAAAGAAGAAGGTAAAGCAAAGGTGGCGAGTCGCAGAGGTGAATGGCCTTAATTTCAAACCCTTCCACGACTGGTTCATCAAAGAAATTCTGAGATCGGAGGCCCCAAAAGGCCGAAAGACGCTGGTTGATTCATTCTACGTCGTGCCGCGACGTTAACTAAGGCGCTGATCGGGAGGCAACCCGAGGAAGCATTACTAACGTTTCTCCCATTATTTTGTTTTGTTTTTGTTTCTTTTTCAGAGAAAACCGCGAAGCTAGCATGTAGGAATCCATCGGAAGATTTAATCCGCCACAAACCACCCGAACTTCCCTTGTCACGATCGCGACATACTCATCATGATCGCGATTCGGTCCCAGTTGAACGGTCACGGTCGTGACACTCCATCACGATCGTGATACGGCACCAGTCTTCGCTCAATCCGGACGACGACGACGGTTGATTGGGGTGTCTTCTTCCTTTTCCTTTTTTTATGGTGTCCTCTTTTGCTACGTTGAGGACAATGCGCGATTCAAGTGTGGGTAGAGGAGTCGACTAATCGAGGCGTTTGCTATGCTGTTGTTTTGGGTGCTTTTTGCTTTTGCTGCTGTTTGCTTTATGTTTTTGAGTCTTTGCTGATTTGTTTTGCCGTTTTTCTATCGAGTCTGTACCATGATATTTCCAGAACCTTTGCTTTATTATTATTGTTTACAAAAAAATCAGAAAAAAACCCAGGAGAGTAAAAGGTGATTGGATTGAAAAGGGGGGCTCCAAAAAAATAAAATAAATAAATATTAAAAATAAAAGAATAAAAACCAAGCAAGTAAAAATGGATTAAAAAAGGAAAAGGTGGGTGCCTGAAAATAAAGAAAAAAATATATAGTTCCTACCACTTAGAATTTTGGTGAAAACCCGAAAGGAAGCCGGGATTACATTGTTTGTGATTATTTGATTTATTGCATCATTTATTGTCATCGGAGACATAAGGAGGGAGTTGAAGGATTGTCTCGGGTTTTAGAATTCATCAAAGAGGGATAACAAGTTAGTATTTAGCCTTTTATTCCTTTGTTATTGAGCTTATTGATATCCATACTTCGCATGCTCAATCACTAGTTCATTAGATTTGTTACACATTATTGACGGTTGTATTAGATTCTAGGATTAGATTTCTATTTCTTGGAGTTGGATGCATATTGTTGTGGTTGTGCTATGCAGATTTCTTGATTAGGATTGGTGGTTGTGAGGTATGGTTTGATTACTTTATTTAGTGGTTTTGGAAATTAATTGAAGAGGAGGAATAAGAAGTGTTTAAGCGAGTGGGAGACTCAATTTTTATCTTTATTATCATTATTTATGTACCCTTACCCTTAGAGGAGATTAAGATGTCCACTTGTGCTTTATTGCACATCACTTGGTTCGATTTCATTATTGTATGGAGTGGTGACATATGAAGTGGAGAAATAAGGAGGGATTTGGGTAGGTCATCTCGGAGAGATAAGAAGATTGATCGGAGTTAGGTTAGTGCTCGTTTTACACTTGGAGTTTGAAGTATAGTCGCTAGCAGGCTGTCTCTACACTTACTATAGACCTTTGTGCTTATAGGAGGAGTGAGTTTTATTTTGCTTACTCGAGGACGAGCGAGGTTTAAGTGTGGGGAAGTTTGATAGGAGCTTATTATATGGTGTTAACTAGCGACTATCAGATTAGGAATAGTGGTGTTTAGGTGCTTAACGAGTGGTATTCCGGAATCTAGGTTGGAGTTTATTTATGGATTAGAGGGATCCTTGTAAGCGGTATTTGAGTGGTTTTATCACGGAGATCCCGGTTGTACTCACTTTTAGTGCATTCGGGATGGAGTTAGAGGAAGTATACCACGCCTAGACCCAAGGAGAAGCCGAGAGGCGAAGCCGAACAGCCTCGACGCTTCACGACCGAGACTTGGCCTTAGTTGACATGTCACGATTGCAACTCCCTATCACGATCGCTATCGGCCACGAACCTGAGAACTGGAGCAATGTCATGATGGCGACTCTCATGTCACGATCGTGACGCGGACATGGACGGTCCTTTAAATGAAGATTTGATCCGAGATTTTATATTTTATTTCCACATCTTTTTAGTTATTTGCATTTATTTTATTTCCTTTTATTAGAGACTATATAAGCCTTAGGAAATTAGGTTAGAACAATCTTTACTTCATTTTTCTTTTGTCACATTTATTTAGGAGAATTCAGCAGCAGCCAGAAGAAAGCTTCCACCTTTATTCCACTTTCACCATCTTCCCTGGTTTGTTTTCCCATCATTTATTATTCATTGCTTTCAATGGCTATGTCTGGCTAAGTTCTCTATATTTCACTCTTAAGGTTGAACCCATTGTTTTAGGTTTGTTGTGAGAATTCTTATGTTTATGTTCTAAAGTTAATTTT
The DNA here is from genome assembly GCF_046119375.1 of Phyllobates terribilis. Taxonomy (NCBI): domain Eukaryota; kingdom Metazoa; phylum Chordata; class Amphibia; order Anura; family Dendrobatidae; genus Phyllobates; species Phyllobates terribilis. Next base: position 8,461 of record NW_027370226.1, read on the forward strand.
AGGATTGTTTTATGATCTCTTGTGCGTCATTGTTGATATTGATTGATCTTGATTTTATCTAGGTTGCAAACTAGGTTAATTATTATCCATCATATTGTTAGGCTTGATAATTTGATTTGAAAAGTCTTGTCTTTAGGTAGCGAGCAGAATTTGCATAGACTATTTGCGAGTGCTTATTTTGTAGAGATTATAAACCTGTGTCGAGTATCGGTGATTTGCCAATGGTATTGCATAGGCCTACATATATTTGATCTTTATGGTGTTGTGCTTTTGAACCTTGGGATTTCCTTGGTTATTGCTTACAATAAGGGTTTCTATGACTATTTGGACTAGTTGTTATTTACAAACAAAGAGTAGGAAAACCAAATTAACCAATTCAGAATATAAATTAATAGAATTCGATGGTCAACATTCCAATTGAATAATGCGTTGATGCTAGAAAGAGTGAGCTCCATAATCATAATTGTTACAACCCAACCTACATTGCTTTTACTTTTTCTTAGTTACTATAATTACATACAAAACCCCTCATTACTACTAGGTAGCATCATAAGAAATTATCTAACGTTCTGGCTCTCTTGGGATTCGACCCCTTCTTACCGCTTTACTAGTGGATTTGTTAAGCTGAGTATCTTTGATAGGCACAACGACTTTTAGCCTCATCAGTGCGCGCCATCTCTACTAACGTTCGGTTCTTTCTTTTAACCACTTTGTTCTGTTGTGGGGTCCTAGGGGCTTAGAAGTTGTGAGCAATCCCTCTTTCAATGCAGCAGCTCAGCATATCTCCATTCTCCAATTCAGTTCCATGATCGGATCTTATAGAGCGCACCTTCAGAGATAGAGAATTCTCGAGTAAAGCGACTAGCTCGATGAAGCGCGATAAGGCTTGATCCTTGGAACGCAAGAATAGAGTCCAAGTGAACCTAGAGTAGTCATCGAAGATCACAAATATGTAGCGTGCTCCACCAGGGCTTTGAACACGCATTGGCTCACATAGGTCCATATGAAGAAGCTCAAGGGGCTTCTTTGTTGAGATGTTCTTCTTAGATTTGAACGAGCTTCTGACTTGCTTTCCCTTGAAACAAATTAGCACAGTGAGTCATGTTGTCTATCTTGATGAGAGGCAAGCCACGGACTAGCTCCTTTGCACGTAACTTATGTAGAAGATGAATATTGACGTGCCCTAGTCGTTGATGCCATAATTCGGTCTGATCTTCTATAGTAGCAAGACAGAGGTGACTCTTTGGGATGAAGCTAGAGTCGAATATATAGGTGTTATTGACTCACTTCCCCATTAAGATGATTTCCCCAATAGCATTTCTCACACAACACCTCGAGGTAGTGAAGGTCACCTCGTTTGGTCCCTCATCAAAGAGTTGAGCTACACTTAAGAGATTGTAGCGAAGGCTCTCCACAAAGTTGACCATCTGAATCTCTATCTTATCATTGAGATGTACCTTCCCATGTCCAGTGATTTCTCTAGCTCTCTTGTCACCAAATGATACACTTCCACTGTCATATTCTTGAAAACTTTGTCTCTCCTTGTCTCCAGTCATGTGACATGAGAAGCCATTGTCTATGTACCATTTGTTCTCGTTGTTCAAGTTTCCCTGTAAATAAGCAATCAAACTTTTCGAACCCATGGAAGCTCAGCTTTTCTGGGTGGATTAGTTTTCTGATTAGTATGAGGAGAGGTACTACGATCGAGCCTTTGGCCTTTAGACGAAGAGGCAGGTTCTATGTAAGAAGCATGATTCAGGCTACTCAGTTCACGTGTAGCGCGAGTGGGTGACTTGTATGCCTTTTTACTTAACGCTTGCTTCTTCTTGCAAAAATGTATAGTGTGGCCATTGTTACTACAAAATCTGAACCATCCATTGTACTTCACATAACCATATTTTCCCTTTCCAGGTCTAAAGGGCTTCCTATCCTTAATCTTAGGATCTATTATGTTTGTGGCATTACCTTGGGTTTGGCTCACGTACATCTTGTGAGCCTTTTCCCCATGAAACAAATGATTGTTATCCCTTAATGGTTGTTCAAGTGCCTTAACCTTTTTGTCTATGAATTCATTCTTGCCACTACAGATTTGAAGGGCCTTGTCTAAGGTCTAAGCTTTTTCACTTAGTTCTCTAGTCATTTTTTCATTAGCACTAGAGCACTTGGAGGAAAGCATCATACGGATCCGTCCCGAGCTTCCGTCATCAGCCCTTGTCATTAGATCACTATCTATGCATGTATTTTCAGCCTGGACTCGTATTTTGATGAATTCAGGGTAAAAAACGGGGTTGCTCCCTCAGCAAAACTGGGATAAAGTTGAGCCAAAAGATCCCGATTCAAGATAAATTCATGAGGAAGTGTTCTGAAGCAAAGGTATCCACGGGTCGTGGAGTGGGAGAGTCAGAGTCAAAAAGAGGATTCCTTACTTCTTTCTCTCATTCAAAACCGTGCAGGACGGGTTGAAACTAGAGCTAAAGCAAATCTTTAGTTCGAAGTTCCCTACTACTAATTAGTATTAGTAGCTAGGAACCTAACTTGTATCCTAGTCCAGGTCTAGATTTTACAAAGACAGTTTGGTTCACCGTTTTCTCATTAATAGATTTAGTTAATTCGGTGATCTTCGTAAGAATTATCCCTAAGTCACTTTCTACATTGAGTTCTAAATCCTTTAACGATCCCCCTTGAGGTTGCTTACCCTTGCTGCCCTCGCATGATTTCGTCATCAGACTCAGTTCCCTATATTTTACTAAGGCCTTTTCTTTGTCAGCTAACCTAGTAGACAAGTCTAGACATTCACTACGTAGTTCAGTTACTTCCTCTTCATATTCAGTGATTTGAGATTCTAAGGCTTCAGTATCCTCTAGTAGCCCCTTAATCATTTTAATAAGGTCTTTCTTTTAAAGCATGCTTAAGAGATTAGGGAAGGAATCCAGATTTTTTACCTCATATGTAAGAGCCTCTACATTGACCATGAGACACATGCCTTGGAATCCTTCATGAAGGTCAACTTGGTTATCTTCTTTTCTTCATGGTGAGAAAAGTGCCTTTTTCTCGGTGGCCTCTACCTTTGGGTTGGTGCACGTCTTGGCAAGATGTCCCTTCTCCTGGAAGTTATAGCATGTATACTCCTTGATATCATGCTTAGCAGATGATGATGCTTCTCCTGGTCCAACTCTTTTCTTGAACCACTTCTTAACCAGCTTAGTCATGAGAGCAACTTCTGTATCGTCGTCCTCATCTTCTTCACTATCATTGATTTCCATCTTCTCAAGAACCTTTGTGAGCTTTAGCATTGTTCCAGTAGCCTCTATTACTTTTAATCCCTTTAGCGAATCAGCGTTCTCTTGGTCAAAGAAATTACCAATTATGTCCACTATTGGAAGCTTCTTGCAATCTAGAGACACGAATGTGATTCGTCGAGTAAGCTCAAATTTATCGCTCATAGCGTAGATAAAAGCCAGTGTCTGCTATGAGGGAGGAATGGTTACACCAGAGGCCATTAACTTGTTGATCAGAAGAGTGAAGTGCGATTGGCATGATGACACGCTTTCCCCAGGGAGTTGTTTAAAGGACTAAAACTTCCTTTGAAGCGTGAACTTTATGGTATCTTTCTGATCTTCGCTCCCTCTATATATGGAGATGGTGGCTTCCCACGTGTCTTTGGCCGTTTGTATGCCAATGACTTTGTCAATATCCGTGCGAGTAAGTCCACAAAGAATCAGTTGTCGAGATTTTGAGTTCTTCTCCATCTTGGCATAGTGATGAGGCGACTAATGGTCATTTTGCCTATCAAAGATACCCAACTTAACAAATCCACTAGTAAAGTGGTAAGCAGGGGTCGAATCCCAAGAGAGTCAGAACGATAGTTTATTTCCTATGGTACTACCAAGTCGTAACAATGGGGGGCTTTGTATGTAATTTTAGTAGCTAAGAAAATGTAAAGCAATGTTGATTGGGTTGTAAACAATTATGATTATGGAGCTCACTCTTTCTAGCATCAACGCATTATTCAATTGGAATGTTGATCATCGAATTCTATTAATTTATATTCTAAATTGGTTAATTTGGTTGTTCTACTCTTTGTTCGTAAATAGCAACTAGTCCAAATAGTCCTAGAAACCCTTATTGTAAGCAATAACCAAGGAAATCTTAAGGTTCAAAAGCACAACAGCATAAAGATCAAAGATAAGTAGGCCTATGCAATACCATTGGCAAATCACCGATACTCGACACAGGTTTATAATCTCTACACAATAAGCACTCGCAAATAGTCTATGCAAATTCTGCTTGCTACCTAAAGACAAGACTTTTCAAATCGAATTATCAAGCCTAGCAATATGATGGATAATAATTAACCTAGTTTGCAACCTAGATAAAATCAAGATCAATCAATAGAAATAATAAAGCACAAGAGATCATAAAACAATCCTGAAATTAACTTAAGAACATAAACATTAAAATTCTCACAACAAACCTAAAATAGTGGCTTCAACCTAAAGAGTGAACTATAGAGAACTTAGCCAGACATAGCCATCGAAAGCAATGAATAATATGGATGAATGATGGGAAAACAAACGAGGGAGGATAATGAAAGTGGAATAAAGGTGGAAGCTTTCTTCTTCGCTACTGCTGAGTTCTCCCTAAATGAATGTGGCAAAAGAATAATGAAGTAAGATCATTCTAACCTAATTTCCTAAGGCTAATATAGTTTCCAATTATATGGAATAAAAATAAATGCAAATAACTAAAAAGATGTGGAAATAAAATATAAAATCTCGGATCAAATCTTCATTAACTTGACTCACTGTTCCAACTGCTTCAAGCGAAAGCAAGTCAGAAGTTCGTTCAAAGCTAAGCAGAACATCACAAGAAAGAATCCCCTTGAGCTTCTTCATATGGACCTCTGTGGGCCAATGCGTGTTCAAAGCCCTGGTGGAGCACGCTACATATTTGTGATCGTTGATGACTTCTCTAGGTTCACTTGGACCTTATTCATGTGCTCCAAGGATCAAGCCTTCTCGCGCGTCATCGAGCTAGTCGCTTTACTCGAGAATTCTCTATCTCTGAAGGTGCGCTCTATGAGGTCAGATCATGGAACTGAATTTGAGAATGGAGATCTGCTGAGCTAATGCATTGAAAGAGGAATTGCTCACAACTTCTCAACTCCTAGGACACCACAACAGAATGGAGCGGTTGAAAGAAAGAACAGAACATTAGTAGAGATGGCGCACACCATGCTACTTCAAAGTGGAGTCACTCCCTCTCTATGGGCTGAAGCGGTGAACACCGCATGCTACATCACCAACAGAGCTCTTCTACGCCCCTCAATAGGAAAGACTTCATACGAGCTGATCAAGGGATACCCTCCAAGCATATCTCAGTTCAGGGTATTTGGATCCAAGTGCTACGTGCTGAACAATTGGAAAGACAACTTAGGTAAGTTCGATGCACGAAGTGATGAAGCCATCTTTCTTGGTTATGTCCCAGTAGGAAAAACACACAAGTTGTTCAACCAACGAACAAGATCCTTCGAGGAGAGCATACATGTAGTGTTTGATGAAGGCACGTTCCATTTCTCTTCGTCAAACATCTCCGATCCATTCCCAGAATTCGCCCCCTTAGATGCTTCCTCAGATATTGATCGAGCCCCTCCTCCTAAAGCCTTAAATCCACTCGCCTTTCCTATACAGCCTCAGTTCCCTCAGGCCCTGACTCAGACAGTGACAACAAGGGGACTTCTAATTCAGTCATTGTTCAAAACACAGAGCCTCCCGCTAGAGCTTTTCAACAACAGGGTGCTCATCCTCCAGAGAACATGATCACCCCAATTCATTTTGGGATTCACACTCCCTCTCGTGTAGCTCTACTAGCACCTCTGGAGATAATCGCTGAAGCACTTGATGAAGCAACTGAGGAAACCAGCCTTTGTGCCTTCAACGCCTTCGTCTCCCTTACTGAGCCTAAGAACATCAAAGAAGCCATCCTTGATCCAGATTGGGTGGCAGCCATGCAAGAAGAGCTTCATGAGTACGGGCGGAATAAAGTCTGGCGCCTAGTTCCTAAGCCCTCCAATCGCACCATCATAAGCACTCACTGGGTCTTTTGCAACAAGCTCAATGTTTCAAGAGTTGTGGTAAGGAACAAAGCACGTTTAGTAGCACAGGGATACAATCAACAAGATAGGATCGATTATGACGAGACCTATGCTCCAGTCGCCAGATTAGACGCCATTCGACTTCTTATTGCCTTCGCTTCGCACAAGGGCTTTAATCTGTTTCAAATGGATGTGAAGACGGCCTTTCTCAATTATGTGCTCAATGAAGAAGTGTATGTGAAGCAGCCCCCAGGTTTTTGAGTACTCGACTCACCCAGAGCACGTGTATTTCATGGACAAGGCCCTCTATGGGTTAAAGCAAGCACCAAGGGCGTGGTATGAGTGCCTCTCCGAGTACCTCCTCGCCAACAACTACAAAAGGGGAAAAATCGACAAGACGTTGTTCATCCAGGAACATAAAGGAGACATCCTAGTGGTTCAGGTATACGTTGATGATATTAATTTTGGTTCCACTAACATGTCGCTTGTAGAGAAAATCAAAGACGTGATGAGCAGCATGTTCAACATGAGCATGATAGGGGAACTCAACTTTTTTCTTGGACTGCAAGTGGTGCAAAAGGATGAAGGCATTCAAATTCATCAACAAAGATACTTAAGGGAGATCATAAAGAGGTTTGGGATGGATAACAACAAGACCTTTCACACTCTAGTGTCTAGAGGCACTAAACTTGATGCAAAGATTAATGGGCCTAAGGCGAATGAAACACTCTATATAGGTATGGTAGGATCTTTAATGTACTTGACCGCCTCTAGGCCCGATATTGTTTTTGCAGTGATTTTGTGTGCAGGTTTCCAATCCGATCCAAGGGAGTCGCACGTTTCTCTTATCAAGCGTATCCTTCGTTACCTAAAAGGGACTGATAATCTTTATTTATTGTACCCTAAGAACTGCAAATTTACCCTTGTTGGATACGTAAATGCTGACTATGCATGTTATCTTGTTGATCGAAAGAGCAGCTCAGGTATAGCACAATTCCTAGGCCCTTGTCTCGTCTCTTGGGGCTCTCGCAAGCAGAACTCAATAGCTGTGTCCACCACCGAGGCAGAATACATAGCAGTAGCTTCTTGTTGTGCTCAACTCCTATGGCTCAAGCAACAAATCACGGACTTTGGCATTTCAATGGGCTCAATTGAAATAAGGTGTGACAACACAAGCGCGATCAATATCTTAAAGAATCATGTGCACCACCCTCGAACCAAGCACATTGACGTGCGTCATCATTTCCTTTGAGATAATGTGGAGAAGAAGCACATTGAGCTCACCCACTGTAGATTGAGGATAAAATAGAAGACATTTTCACCATGTCCTTAAACAAGGAACCATTAATCAAACTCATACTTCACTTGGGCTTGACCCCCTTTCATTAAGCATCTCCTTCCACTTAAGCCTCTTCCCTTGATCTTGTGTAAATTCAGTGCTTCTTTTAATCTTGGGAAATTAGGACTAATACGTGTGCGAGCCTAGCCTATACTCTTTGGGGTATTCGTCCTTCTCATGCTCTGTTTGATGCTAAATGATAAATGCTTAGTTAGGCCCTCTCTTGGATTGCACTATTGCTTGCTAAAACTTGATCCATATGCATGCTATTCTTTTTCCAGCCCTTATATATATGCACGATGATTGCTTCTTAACCTTATAATCAAGCCCCCTAGATATGATTCGTGCTTATAGGTCAGTCCCTTAACTTTGATCTTAATGTTACGTTCCCTATTACCATATAACCCACAACTGGGAATATTCATTGAGATGTTAAAAAACTTACCTATATATGCTTAGCAATTTCTGTTTTTAAAAAGAGCTTTTATGTCCCTTTGTGTGTGTGAGATTATTATGTGCTTAAGCGAGTTGAATTATCCTATGAAGAATGGGAACTGAGAGACATCTCGTCAGCGTATGGAGACCGAGTAAGTATAAGAGATAACAAGCGCAGATTTTGAAACACCACGTCCTTGGGGACCGAGTAATCCAGAATAGTGTAAAGCACATATCAGATTAGGAACTGAGTTTAGGGACCGAAGAAATTTTAGGGACCAAGCATCTCAATGGTCGACTATCTTCTAGGCACTCAATACTCGCCAGCTCATCAATGGCTACTTGCTTCTACGATAAACGAGGCAACGTTCCAGATTTGCAATCCGACCATTGTGATTCGACCGTTCGCCGCCATCCATAAATAGCCCCTCAGACTAGATTCAGCCCCCCTTTACCATCTACACACTATTCACTTCCTACTTAATCTTTCCTCTCTTCACATGTTCTAAACTCTTGACCCTGCATCTCTTCACCACTTGCACCTTTCTCTACTCCAAAATCTCATCCCTCAAACACACAAATGGCCAACCCCATGAACATCGATGCCGAGAAATGGGCTGCATTCCTAAGGATTCAGGAGTTCATGGAGAGCTCCAAAGCCGCCACTTCCCATCATCTACCTAATCTGCTCCAGCCTCCACTGACCCAGCACCTCTAATGCCTCTCTCTCCCATACCAGAAAAGGTGACCAGTACTCAGCCCTCATCATCACCACCTCCACCACCTGCCGCTCATTCAACATCTCCATCTCCTATGGAGGAAGACCAGCCCAACCCAACTCCGATTCAAAATATCTCCTCCACCGACCCCAAGGCCTCTTCCACTGACTCCACCGAGCACACCCCCTCTTCTTCCATACATGATGAGTCCACCCACCAGAATCTCGCTATCACATCCAACGCTCTCGCCCTCACTAATCCTCCTTCTTCACCACCTCACTCATCCCACAAAAGGTCCATCGCCATCACTCCTTCCTCCACCACCCAGAAGCACTAGAAACCCATCGCCGCACCAGAAAGCAACGAGTCCCTCTACCTACCACCTGGCCGCGGGAACTTCTCTACCCGCGTTGTCATTGAGCCCCTCATCATTGGGCAAGGGTTCTGGTCAAGCCTCAGCCTTGCCGAATTCAACGTCGCTATCGCAGTCGCCTCCCTCGAGTGTACTCGCTGGTTAGATCTAGAAGTCGAGCCCTTCACAATCAACTATAAGGAAGTGAGCAAATTCTACAATGCCTTAGTAGTGATGACCCCTTCTCTAGGACAGCTGTATTCTGTAGCTCACATTCCATGGGGAGACGAGCCGAAGATGCTAAACATCAAGCTCTTGGCAAAGGTGCTCAAACTACCGACGGGCAAAGGGTATGCATCTCTGCCAAGGAAGAACTGGTCCTCAGGAAAGGTCGAGACCTTGGATCTACAAGTGGGGAAGGCGCGTCCAAAGGAAATCAAGATGCACATGCTAAGCTTCGAAACAAAGCCCATCCATTACATCATGCTGCGAAACATCATCCCTCGACAAGAGAAGAGCGATACAGTAACCAACGAAGATGCGTGCCTGCTACGTGAAGTCACCAAAGGGAGTATTATAGACACGCCGCGCCTCATTCTCTCTCATACACTAACGGTGAAGATGCACAAGAACCACGCGCTTCCCTATCCCTACAACGTAAAGAAGATCATGCTCGAGTTGGGGATCTACAAGACAGTCAAGGAGACGCCCTGTGAAAGAATTGTTACCGAGACTGGGCTGCGCAGGCTAATGAAACACGCCAGTATGGATGCGCCAGTAGAGAAGCTGATTCTTGGATCCACTCCCCGTCCCGAGCCCAAGGCCGAGCGCAAACCCAAGACATAAACCTCATCCCCTCCCAAATCCGAACCCAGACCTCGCCGCATCAAGAGCCCTTCGAAAGATCCCAAGCCGCCGCTGCCACCGAATATGAGCTCAGAGCAAATTCAGCTTCGCACCTTGGAAGTTGTATTTCAGGCTAATCGGCATCTGTCAGGGATCAAGAGGATGATTGACTGACACCTTCATCACATGAAGGCGCTCATGATAGGTCCTCTAAAAGAGGGTTGTGAAGATGCTTACAAGGATGAATATCACTGGGAGTAGCTAATGTCTCAGTTCTCCTTAGGACTACTTAAAAATCCAAAGCTCCTCTGAAATTCTTGTCATTCTTTTTCTTTTTGACTATTTTTCTGTGTGCTCTTTTATATTTATCAATGAAGTGCTTGATTTTGTTCACTTATCTGCTGTCTCTAGTGCGTACTGAGATAGGGCTAGACTTGTTGTTTTTTCTTTAGTATCACTTACTCATTCCTCTAGAAGGCAGGCACATGCTACTCTTTGTTTCCCTTGATTAATATTAAGCATTCCTTTTTACATGATGTCAAAAGGGGGAATATTACATGCATAGGAATTATTTAATTTAGGGGGAACTGGAACATATGACAGTTAAAGAGCGATGCGTATTACTTGTTCATCGATTAAGGGGGGGGATTTGAAAGCTACTTCTATTCTCAGCTCTATAGTATGCCTATGCCAGGATTCTAAGTTTGTCATCATTAAAAAGGTGGAAATTGTTAGTTCTATGAACTAGCTCCTTAGTTCTTGTAACTGATAATGCCTTAGTTTTAATGATAACAAATTGCCTTATGAACTAGTATGTGTATTGAGTGAGATATTGCAGAAAATCGATAGGTCTTTGTGTCACTTAGGAAGTTTAAGCTTGGAAAACAAGGAGCTGAAGTGGGGATAAAAAAGCGAGTCCAACGAGAAGAATAGCACTCAAGGCGCTTAACTAGTAGCAAGGGAACTGAGTGACGCTAAAGGGGACCAAACAATAAGAGTAAGGGATCGAGATGCACGAGTAACACTCCACACAAGGATAATGCGCTCAAGGGGACCAAAGACACACAAGGGGACCGAGCGCGTATATATGAAAAGAAATCTTGCAAGAGCTAAAGAAGGAAAGATTTGATTCGCTAGGGATTTACCAGATTCGAGATCTTAACAGTTGAAACTAGTTTGTCATTATGTTTGGCTAGTTTAGAATCAGTAGTTTATTTATTACTATTTACATGCTTTTAGATAATTGGTTCTCGATGATTACGCTATAGTATAAATAGCTTAGTTCATTTATCTTTTAATGTGGTTGTTGAACTAGAGAGAAAGAGTTCATCTTGATTTAGAGCTTAGGCAATAGCTAGGAGAGTTTAGAAACTAAGAACTGTGTATTCGCCAAGTAGTTGTAAGTCTCACAAGAAATCAAATAGACAACGTTTTTGAATTAAAGTGTTTGTTTGTTCTTAGTCTTGTATTACCGCACAAAAGTTTTATCTTTAGTTAGACTAAGATCTTCACGATCCATAGAGGCTTCTTACTCAGCGCATGCCTCTTCATCTAAAGGCCAAAGGCTCAATCGTGGTACCTCTCCTCATACTAATCAGAAAACTAATCCACCTAGAAAAGATGAGCTTCAATGGTTTACAAAAGTTTGATTGCTTATTTACAGGGAAACATGAGCAGCGAGAACAAATGTTTCATAGACAGTGGCTGCTCATGTCACATGACCGGAGACAAGGATAGACTACGATGTTTTCAAGAATATGAATGTGGAAGTGTATCATTTGGTTACAAGAGAGCTAGAGAAATCACCAGACATGGAAAGATACATCTCAATAACAAGATAGAGATCCAAATGGTGAACGTTTTGGAGAGCCTTCTCTACAATCTCTTAAGCGTAGCTCAACTCTGTGATGAGGGACCAAACAAGATGACCTTCACAACCTCGAAGTGCTTTGAGAGAAAGTCTACTGGGGAAATCATTTTAAGGGGGAAGCGAGTCAACAATACATATATATTCGACTCCAGCTTCATTCCAAAGAGTCACCTTTGTCTTGCCTCTATAAAAGATCAAACCGACTTATGGCATCAACGACTACGACACGTCAATCTCCATCTTCTACATAAGCTACGTGCAGAGGAGATAGTCTGTGGCTTACCTCTCATCAAGATAGAAAACATGACTCACTGTGCTAATTGTGTCAAGGGAAAGCGAGTTAGAATCTCGTTCAAAGCCAAGCAGGGCATCACTACAAAGAAGCCCCTAGAGCTGCTTCACATGGATCTCTGTGGGCCAATGCGTGTTCAAAGCCCTGGTGGAGAACGCTACATATTTGTGATCGTTGATGACTATTCCAGGTTCACTTGGACCTTATTCTTGCGCTCCAAGGATCAAGCCTTCTCGCGCTTCATCGAGCTAGTCGCTTTACTCGAGAATTTCCTATTTATGAAGGTGCGATCTATAAGATCAAATCATGGAACTGAATTTGAGATTGGAGATATGCTAAGCTACTGCATTGAAAGAGGAATTACTCACAAATTCTCAGCCCCTAGGACTCTACAACAGAATGGAGTGGTTGAAAGAAAAAGAACCGAATGTTAGTAGAGATGGCGCGCACTATGCTACTTCAAAGTGGAGTCACTACCTCTCTATGTGCTGAAGGGGTGAACACTGCATGCTACATCACCAACAAAGCCCTTCTACGACCTTCACTAGGCAAGACTCCGTACAAGCTGATCAAGGGATACCCTCCAAGCATATCTCACTTCAGGGTATTTGGATGCAAGTGCTACGTGCTGAATAATGTGAAAGACAATTTCGGCAAGTTCGATGCACGAAGTGATGAAGCCATCTTTCTTGGCTATGTCCCAACAAGCAATGCATACAAGGTGTTCAACCAACGAACGAGAACCATCAAGGACAACATACATGTAGTGTTTGATAAAGTTCATTCCTCTCTTCTTCGTCAAATACCTCTGATCCAATCCCAGAAGTCGCCCCCTTAGAAACTTCCTCATATATTGATCGAGCCCCTTCTCCTAAATCCTTAAATCCACTCACCCTTCATATACAACATTAGTTCCCTCAGGCCCAGACTCAGACAGTGATAACAAAGGGCCCTCATATTCAAACAATGCTCAGAGCACAAAGCCTCCCACTAGAGCATTTCAACAACAAGGTCCCCCAATACATTCTGGGATACAGACTTGCTCTCGTGTAGCTCAACTAGCACCTCCGGAGATAACCATTGAAGCACTTGATGAAACAACGGAGGAAACAAGCCTTTGTGCTTTCAACTCCTTCGTCTCCCTCACTGAGCCTAAGAATATCAAAGAAGCCATGCTTGATCCAAATTGGGTGGCAGCCATGCAAGCAGAGCTTCATCACTTCAAGCAGAATAAAGTCTGGCGTCTAGTTCCTAAGCCCTCCAATCGCACCATCATAGGCACTCGCTGGGTCTTTCGCAACAAGCTTGATGATTCAGGAGTTGTGGTAAGGGGCAAAGCACGATTAGTAGCACATGGGTACAATTACAAGAAGGGATTGATTATGATGAGACTTATGCTCCAGTCGCTAGATTAGAGGCCATCCGTCTTCTTATTGCCTTAGCTTCACATAAGGGCTTCAAGCAATTTCAAATGGATGTGAAGACGGCCTTCCTAAATGGTGTGCTCAATGAAGAAGTGTATGTGAAGCATCCCCCGGGATTTGAGGACGCGAATCACCCAGAGCACGTGTATTTCCTGGACAAGGCTCTATATGGGTAAAAGCAAGCACTAAGGGCATGGTAAGAGTGCCTCTCAGAGTACCTCCTCGCCAACAACTACAAAAGGGGAACAATCGACAAGACACTCTTAATATAGGAACATAAGGGCGACATCCTAGTGGTTCAGGTATACGTTGATGATATTATATTTGTGTCCACTAACATGTCGCTTGTAGAAAAATTCAAAGACGTGATGAGCAACAAGTTCAATATGAGCATGATAGGGGAACTAGACTTCTTCCTTGGACTGCAACTGGTGCAAAAGGCTGAAGGCATTCAAATTTATCAATAAAAATACCTAAGGGAGATCATAAAGAAGTTTAAGATGGACAACAAGAAGCCCCTTCACACTCCAGTGTCCACAGGCACTAAGCTGGATGCAGACCTTAACGGACCAAAGGCGAATGAAACACTCTACAAAGGTATGGTAGGATCTTTGATGTACTTAGCTGCCTCTAGGCCCGATATTGTTTTTACAGTTAGTCTTTGTGGAAGTTTTCAATCCTATCCAAGGGAGTCGCACGTTGCCATTATCAAGCGTATCCTTTTCTCCATGAAAGGGACTGACAACCTTTGATTACGATACCCTAAGAATTTTGATTTTACCCTTGTTGGATACAAAAATGCTGAATATGAAGGTTATCTCGTTGATCGAAAGAGCACCTCAGGTATGGCACAATTCCTAGGCCCTTACCTAGTTTCTTGGGGCTCTCGCAAGCAAAATGCAGTTGATGTGTCCACCACCGAGGCAGAATACATAGCATCCGCTTCTTGTTGTGCTCAACTCCTATGGCTCAAGCAACAACTCAAGAATTTTGGTATTTTGATGGGCTCAGTTGAAATAAGGTGTGACAACACAAGTGCGATAAATATCTCAAAGAATCATGTGTATCACTCTCTAACCAAGAACAATGACAAGCATCATCACTTCCTTCGAGAAATGTGGGGAGGAAGCACATAGAGGTCACCCACTGTAGGACTGAGGATCAAATAGCAGATACTTTCACCAAGGCCTTGAACAAGGAACCATTCATCAAACTCAGACTTCACATGCGCTTGATCCCTTTCATTAAGCATCTCGCTCCACGTAAGCCTCTTCCCTTGATCTTGTGTAATTCGGTGCTTCTTTTAATCTTTGGAACTTAGGACTAATACGTCCGCGAACCTAGCCTATACTCTTAAGGGTATTCGTCCTTTGCATGGTCTATGTGATGCTAAATGATAAATGCTTAGTTAGGCCCTTCTAGGATTGCACTATTGCTTGCTAAAATTTGATCCATATGCATGCTATTCTTTTTCAAGTCCTTATATATATGCACAATGATCTCTTCTTAACCTTATAATAAAGCCCCAAGATATGATTCGTGGTTATAGGCCAGTCCCTTATCCTTGATCTTAATGTTACGTTCCTTATGACCATATAAGCCACAATTGGGAATATTCATTGAAATGTCTAAAAGCCTACCCATATATGCTTAACACTTATTGATTTTGAAACAGATTATATGTCCCTTGGTGTGTGTGATATTATTATGTGCTTAAGCGAGTCAAATTATCCTACCGAGAATGGGAACTGAAACACATCACATCAGTACATGGGGACCGAGTAAGTATAAGAGATGGCAAGCGCAAATTCTGAATGACATGTCCTTGGGGACCGAGTAACCCAGAATAGAGTGAAGCGCAAATTAGATTAGGAACTGAGAGTAGGGACCGACAGAGTTATAGGGACTGAGCACCTCAACGGTCGACTATCTTCTAGGCACTCATTACTCGCCAACTCACCAACGGCTACTTGCTTCTGTGTTAAACGAGGCGCCGTTTCTGATTCGACATTAGGCCGTTGTGATTTGACCGTTCACCGCCCTCCATAAATAGCCCTTCACACTAGATTCAGCCTCTGATCACCGCTTTCACACTATTCACTCTCTCTACTTAAGCCCTCATCTCTCACAAGCATTCCTCTCTCAAATCTGCACCTCTCCTTCACTCGCAACCATCTCTCCTTCACAGCTACTCTCTCACACACACAATTGGCCAACCTAATGAACATCAATGAAGAGAAATGGGCAGCGTTTCTAAAATTCCAGGCTTTCATGGAGAGCTCCTCCGCTGCCTCTTCAGTTCCACAGTCTACCTCATCGGCACCAGTTCCGGACGCCCTAGCTCCTCCAAAGGCCCTCTCTCCCATCCCATAAAAGTTATTATTCGACAGCCATCGTCCTCACCACCTCCAGCACCTACCACTCACACTATTTCACCAACCCCGCTGGAGGAAGACCAACCGACTATCACGCCTATCCATCCCATCTCCTCTACTAAACCAAAGGCCTCCTCCATTGATTCCACTAAGCACACCCCTTCCGCCTCCATGCATGACTAGTCCACCCACCAGCCTCTCGCCATCACCTTCACTGCTCTCACACTCACTGATCCTCCTTCTCCACCACCACAATCCTCCCTCAAACAAACATTAGTTATTATTCCCTCCTCCACCTCCTAGAAGCGCCATAACACCATTGTCACCCCTGAAAGCGACGAATCCCTCAGGCTACCTCCTGCCCATGATAACTTCTCCACTCGCGTCGTGATCCAGCCTCTTATCATTGGAAAATGGTTTCAGTGCACCTTCAGCCCCGTAGAATTCGATGTTGCTTCCTCATCCCCCTCCCTCGAAAGAACGCGCTGGTCAGAGCTAGAGGTCAAGCCCTTGCAGTCGACCATGAGGAAGTGCGCAAATTCTATAGTGCATTGGTGGTCATGACCCCTTCTCCAGGACAGCTCTACTCCGTGGCTCCTATTCCATGGGTGGAAGAGCTAAAGACACTGAACATCAAGCTCCTGGCAAAGGTGCTCGACCTACCGACGGGCTAAGCGTATGCGTCTCTACCCAAGAAAAATTGGCCATCAAGCAAGGCCGAGACCCTTGATCTACTAGTGGGGAAAGAGTTTCCAAAGGAGATAAAGATGCTCATGATGAGCTTCAAAACCAAGCTCCTATAATACATCATGATGCGCAACATCATCCCCCGGTAAGAGAAGAGTGACACAGTAACGAACGCGAATGCATGCCTGCTGCGCGAAGTCATTGAATGCAGTATCCTCGACACGCCACGTCTAATGCTCTCGTACATGCTGACAGTCAAGGTTCACAAGAATAATGCTCTCCTCTAACCCAACATAGTGCAGAAGCTCATGGTCGAGCTGGGGATATACATGACCATAAAGGAGACGCCCTGTGAGAGCATCATAAATGAGACTAGGTTGCGAAGGTTGCTTAAACACGCCAATATAGATGCGCTCGTTGAAAATCTGCTTCTAGGATCACACCACGATCTGAGACCAAGGCCGATACCAAACCCAAGTCAGAGAACTCATCCCCTCAAAAATCCGAGCCCAGACCTTGCCGAATCAAGAGCCCCTCGAAGGAGCCCAAGCCGTTGCTACCGTCGAACATGAGTTCAGAGGAAATTCAGCTTCGCACCTTAGAGGTTGTGCTCAGGACTAACCGACATTTATCAGGTCTCAGACGCATGATCAATTGGCACCTTCACCATATGAAGGCGCTCATGGTAGGGCATCTGAAAGAGGGCTGCGAAGATTCTTACGAGGATGGATACCACTAGGAGTAGCTGATGTGTCAGTTCTCTTCAGGGATCCTTAGAAAATCCAATAGCCCTCTAAATGTCTTGTCTTTTTGCTCTTTTTGACTATCTCTTGTGTGTGCTCCTATATATTTTTTAATGATAAGTATTCATTGTTTCACTTACCTGCTTGCTTTATTGCGTACTAAGATAGAGCTAGACTTGATGTATTTTCTTTGGTATCACTTACTCATTCCTCTAGAAGCCACACACGTGCTACTCTTATCTTCCCTTGATTAATATTGAATATTCCTTTTTACATGATGTCAAAAGGGGGAATATTACAGGCATACGAGTTATTTAATTTAGGGGGAACTAGAACATATGACAGTTAAAGGGTGATGCGTATTACTTGTTCATTGATTAAGGGGGAATTGAAAGCTACTTCTTTCTCAGCTCTACTTTATGCCTATGCCAGGATTCTAAGTTTGTCATCATTAAAAAGGGGTAAATTTTTGGTTATATGACTAGCCCCTTAGTTCTTGTAACTAATAATGTCTCAGTTTTAGTGATAACAAACTGCCTTATGAACTAATATGTGTATTGAGCGACATATCGCATGAAATCAATAGGCCTTTGAGTTATTTAGGCGGTTTAAGCATGGAAAGCAACGAGCTGAAGTGGAGATACAAGAGCAAGTCCAGCAAGAAGAATAGCGCTCAAGGCGCTTAACTAGGAGCAAGGGAACCGAGTGACGCTGGAGGGGACCAAACACGAAGAGTGAGGAATCGAGTTGTAGAGAAGTAAAGCGCTATACAAAGAGGACGCGCTCAAGGGGACCGAATACATTGAAGGGGACCGAGCACGTATATATGGAAAGAAATATTTCAAGAGGTATAGAAGGAAAGATTTGATTCGCCAGAGATTTACCAGATTCGAGATCTTAACTGTTGAATCAAGTTTGTCATTATACTCAGGCAGTATAGGTTTAGTAGTTTATTTATTATTATCTTCATGCTTTTAGGTAACTAGTTTCCGGCGATTATGCCATAGTATAAATAGTTTAGTTCAATTATCTTTATAGACTTAGGAAATAGCTTGGAGAGTTTTGAGATAATCTAAGAACTTTGTGTTCACCTAGTAGTTGTAAGTTCCACGTGAAATCAAATAAAAAACGTTTTGGAATTAAGTGTTTGTTTGTTCTTTGTCTTTTATTTCCGCACAAAAGTTCAATCTTTAGTTAGGGCTAAGATCTTAACGATCCACAGATAAGATATCAATCGTAGCTATGCTAAAAGAAAGACTTCAAGTCAGTGTCACAATCCAGGTAAATAATTTATCCCATGCACTCTTGGTTGAAGTTCATAAATAAAGCCATGCTAGATCTAGGAGCATGAATTAATGTCATATCATCTAATATATATGATTATCTGGATCTACCACCATTGCAAAGCACTAATCCGCAAATACAGTTAGCGGAGGGAACTTGTGTCCACTCGAAAGGTGTAGTTCAAGATGTGTTAGTAGGGGTGGAGAGACTCAAGTTTCTATCAGACTTACATGTCCTAGAAGTTACAAATGATATTAATGCTCCTATAAAGTTAGTTAGGACATTCATAAAAATTGTTGGCATGACCATTAGTGTGAAATGGGGAAACTTAACAATAGAAAGTGAAAAAAACAATTCGAGATCACTTTTAAGGAAATGAACTATGTTCGTAAAAAAAATCATTATACTCGGTCACTACATCTGTTCTAAACTCCTTGGGACAAATGCATACAGATATAGTGAATTCGTGTAATCCTATCCCTAAAAAGGATAAGCCCATAGATGAGGACAACTCTGAGCATGCATGACAATTCATTGATAGTTACTGTAGGCATTTAGATACACATGATCCAGGAGATGCATATCACTATTAACCTTTGCATGAAAAGAATGTAAATGAAAAGAAAAACATAGAAAATAAAATCATAAGAAAATTGTGAAATTCATAAACATTCTTATGTTTTGAAAGAACCTAAAATCAAAAATGATAATGAGAAGGTATTTAGAATGCTAAGAGAAAGCTCAATAGATGATATGCTTGATGATAGTGATTTGGGCAATGACCCCATTCTGTTTATAGGAGACGGCATGTCATTGAGTTCTATCTTCAATGATGTGCAGGTTAGTATCAAGAGAGAGAGAGAGAGAGAAAACTCATGGATTACACCGAGTATAGGGGAGAGGAAGAGATTTATTTTGAGAGACCGATAGTTATGGTCCAGGAGGGTCTAATGTTCACACCTTGCCAGTCTTGATCATTCTCGAGCTATATTAATGGCCGTTACCATGGAAGCTTGATAGCTAGAGGAAGAGAAAGGAAATTACGTTGATCTACGGTGTAAATAAAGGCACGGATTGGGAGGCAACCAAAGATAGTTAGATTAAGAGTAAAGAATTTTGCTAAGTTAACATCGTTTGTTTATTTTTATATGCTAACTTGTAGGTACAAAGAAGGCATTCATGTCCCTACAAGTAAAACCGTGGGCCCATAGTTGGAGGCACATTATATAACAACCAAGAAAGGGGAGAAAAAATAGATTTGATTACAAGCAATAGATAGATTTGTTTTTCTCTCACATTTACCTCTAACCCTATAACATCCCATTTCTTCAGTAATTGGCCTCTCGGATTTACAAAACCTAATCTCTTAAAGCTCCCAAATCAGAATCCCAATTTTCCACCCTCATATTGTCATTGCGGCATGCAGAATTATTGTCGCGCCCCCTTCATCAATCCTGACCACTTAGTTTCATCACCACCATAACCCTCTACCGTTATCCCTCCATCAGCACCATCACCCCCAAATCCACGCTCATATTCAATCTTCGACCTTCCTAAATGGTGATTCATTTAAGTTTACAAGAGATCTAACTGATGTTTGCATTGCTTTGACTTCCTTTAGATTGAAATTTAGAGTTGGAGTATTTTCCGGGAGGGAAGGACGAGAAAGACTCCGCTGCACCTCGTGCCTTAGTTGTCGCACCACGCATCCGATGTATGGAGTTCCCTATATCTTCAGTAGAAGTCAAGATGCGACCCGCAAGATATTTTACCATGATGCACATCATTGTCCCTAGAGTTTTTCTAACCCAACTTGGTTTGAAGCAAGTACCAGACTATTATCCTTCCAATATGTTTTAGCAAGAACAATGACAATAAAGAGAGAGAAGAAGTAATCCACCAAGGAGAGAGATTTGATTAAGAAGTTGAAAGACATAAAGAAGGTTGTGATGCCAATCAATGTTACAAGCTGGTTAGCTATAATGCAGATGGGCTTCAACAAGTCAGTTTGCAAGCTATGTACCATCAGGTCCTTCTTCAAAGAGAATTCCCATTAGGACCAACTACTAGAGATTACCATATCCCATCTACTATGCAGATTTTAGAAGAACACATGTCAGAAAATGGAGAGACTGAGGAAAAAGGTATTGCTCAAGGTCAACCCTGTAAAAAGGAGTGTTGCGAATTAGGAACTAACTAATGACTGGCCATACAAAGGGACGCGATGTGTTGACGAGCTCATTTAGGCATTATTGACATGCTAGGACAAACATGAGGAGACCATGACTCAGCTAAACAAGAGAAACGCGAGCATGTGGATAAGATTCATAGACAGCAATTGGCGCTATGGTCTATTTATTTCCCAGCTTCGTGAAGTATTTTTAGGTGTTGTCTTGTGTGTTAAAGCATATTCTTATGTGTAGTTGTAGTCGATTTTGAGGATTTTGTAGTAAAAAACAGAGAAAAAAAAAGTAAAAGAAAAAGGCAAGGAAATAAGAAAAGACAAAAAAAGATACCTAGAGGCACAAAAACAGAATCATCTTTCTGTTTGACCATGATTCCTTGTCCCACTTACTTTCTTTTCCATGTCTCTAGATCTAAGGTTTCTGAACTTTTATATGGGTGTCCCACCATCATCCATCACTTAGCAAAGTTCGAGGGGAGCGAAGACTTTCGTATGGAGCACGTACATTGTGTTCCCTAAGTACCGGAGATGGTCTACCCACTAAATTTGATCTGTGATCCGTGCCTTTTCTGTGACGACTCGTGCCCATTGACGCCGCGACCCACACCAACCACCTGGTGCCTCAGTTCATGTGGTGCAACCTTCTTCGATAAAGTTCTTCATCTCATGTTTTGTTTTCCGCTTCTTTCTTTTTAGTCTAAAATGTCCCATTTCTATTTCCTTTTTCTTTCTTTTTTGTACGGTATCTACATTCAGGACAATGAAGAAGTTAAGTATTGGGGGGGGGGGGGGGGTGGGGCGAATTAGTTCATTGTATATTCTTCACTACTTTTTCGTAGTTTTGTTCAGTCAACATTTTAATTCATAATTAGGAGTATCCTTTTTATAGTTTGGAGTTTATTGAGTTTGTATATATCGCATTTATTTAGATTTTTAAAAAAAAAATAAAATAATGAATAATCCACGAAAAGAAAAGGGCAATCAAAATCATGGGATGTTTTGAAAACCATACGGGGCGATTCATGAACAAGCAAGTAATCTGGACCGGTAAAGACTAGTGCATTATGAGGTTATGACTGATGTGAAATTATGTAAAGAAGAGGAGTGCCTATGTGAATTCCTCAAAAGGTGCCTAGGGAAAATGATTGGGAAAGAAGGAGTGATCAAAATGTTTCTTCATTTTGACAAGGTTACATAAGAAGATGGAGTTAGAAGGAGAGTTCAGGATTAGTTGCCAAGGACATACAGAGAGGTAATAGGTTTTTTTTTATCTATTCACATCCATCTAAGCTTTGGTTTCGCCCAGAGGATTATGATGACTAGTTGTTCGAGATTATGGAGTCATTTTTGTTCGTAGTTTCTTGTACTTTTTGAGCTATATTGAGAGAGTTAAGTTCTTTCTTACTCGGGATGAGTAATGGTATATATATGGAAGGATTTGATGCGAGTCACTTGTTTCAATTCACGAGATTTAACACACATTCAGAGTAGTTATGAGCTGTATTACCAGAGTTGTGATCGCAAGAGCCAGAGATGAGAAAATCGAGTGTTCAAGGGTTTTTACACAAAAATAGAGGTTTAGAGAGAATATGTGGATGGAAATGTAGAGTGATCGTTTTCCACAAATACTAAGTGGAAATGTATTTTCCAAGAGTGAAATGTTGACAGAGTCACGACCGCTCCCCGTGCTTTTTCGACCACGCCGCACACCAAAGAGTCCAATTTAGATTCTATCTATCCCATGTGGCAGAGTATTCTATTTCTAGAAGGTATAAACTTTGATTTGAAACATGGGATAATCTATTTATTGCCTAAATTTCACACATTGAGTGACCAAGATCCCATGAAGCATCTAGGCAAATTCCACTCTATATGTGCAAGCATGAGGACGAGAGGAGTCACATATGACCAAAATTATGATGAGAGTCTTTCCTTTCTCACTAAAGTATAGCGGTGACCAGTAGTACTATTACCTTCTCACCGGTGCTACAAGGTCCTGTGTGGATATACAGAAGGCATTCCTAGACAAGTACTTTCCACTAAAGAAAGCCAACAATCTCAAGAGTGAGATTAATATTGTATAGCAGGTAAAGGAGGAGACACTCTATAAGTACAGAGAGTCAGTCAATAGATTGATGCAGCTTGTGACAGTAATTTTCTTGACAACACACATGAGAAAGTAATGAAAGTATACAATGAGATGTCTTAAGAAACAAGACTATTAGACTCACCTTTATAAGCACGAGGAGTGCATTCTTTAAAACTCCTCGAATCTATCCGTGGAGATCTGTGAGCTAAAGGAAATGGTGAAGAGATTAGCACTAAAAGGCATACCGTAGCAGCCAAAGTCGTGTGAAAACTGTGGAGGACCATTACACCCCCACAGATATGTGCCCACAATTAGGAGAGGAGAACCGGTAGATAAATGCACATGGTAATTATGGTCTTCCTAGCCCAAGAGTCTTTCCCTACAAAAATTATGATCCACTACGATGGAACAATAAAAAAGCTATGGGAACAGTGAGCAACACTAACAGTAAAGGCAGTTTGAGTCAAGACCACCACAAGAAGATAGATGTCCTAGCAAAGAAGATCTCCTACACTCCTTGGACACAAAGATAGGAACCCATGTCGATGACAAAGCCAGGCAGTTCAAGCACATCGAGACACAAATTGGTCAACTAATGCAGGTTGTAGCAAAACTATAGACAAGAGATTCTAGACATCTTCCTTCAAACAAATAGATAAATCACAAAAGAAATGCCAGTGATGTGCTCAAAACTGCAGATTTACAAGAATCCATTACCACATAAAGACATCTCTAGCGAATTCCCCACGAGAACGCTCAGAATTTTGTACACCGCATCCCGCGTCTTTTTTATTGAAACCCGTGCCAAGGTATCTGAGTTATTTCCAAAGATCTTACATATGAATGTCAAACTTGAAGAAGAAATACCAGAGGACTCGACACGCCAAAAAAGGCGCGCTAGTCATAGATATGGAGGAAAGTACAAGATACGTGTTTATGTTTCCGATGCGACCCGTGCCCAGAATGTTGCGACCCCCGGGAGGAACTTTGTTGAATGAAAAAGAGAGCGAACCTCTGAGGTTGACGTGACATGCACCTTTTTTCCCGCACTCACGACCACTAATCATGCGTCTTTTTTCGCTTGTTTTGACATTGACACTTCAGAAAAGCCCTAAGACAAGCCATGTTGCTTTGAGGATGTGTATCAAATATATTATAAAATGGAAACCGATGAATAAGACAAGTGTAGGGTAGAGGAAATGAATAAATATCCCAACAATGGTCTATATATTAAGAGGATGGAGAAGGAAAGGGATAAGAGATCAATGGAAGGTAAGCTACAGGAAGGAGTTCTAGTCAAGTGTGACGATCCAGGTACATACTTTATCCCATGCACTCTTGGTTTGAATTTTGTAATAAAGCCATGTTAGATCTAGGAGCATCAACTAATTCCGTACCATCTAACATATATGATTCTCTGTGTCTACCACAATTACAAAGCACTAATCTGCAAGTACACTTAGCAAACGAAACTTGTGTCTACCTGAAATGTGTTGTTCGAGATGTGTTAGCATAGGTGGAGAGACTTAAGTCTCATGCAGACTTCAATGTCCTATAACTTTCCAACAATATTATTACACCCATTAAGTTAGGTAGACCATTCATGAAAGCTATTGGCATGAACATTTAATGTTCAACAGGGAATTCTAATAGTGGAAATTGACAAAGAAAATGTCGAGATAACTTGTCTTGACTTAAACTCTATCAGTCATCAACTTTTCCAAATCCCTTGAGCCAGTGCATACAGATACAGTGAATTCCACTGCCATCCCTAAAAACGATAAACCTATAGATGAACACATTTCTAGGCATGCACGAAAATTCAGTGATATTGATTGTACGCATTTAGATATAGATGATCCACATAGAATAATTTCATAAGAAATTTTTGAAATTCATAAATATGATAAAGATTGGGAATAACCAAATAATGATAATAAGAAGGTATTTAGAATGATGAGAGAGAGATCAATAAGTAATGAACATGGGGATAGTGATTTGGACAATGGATCCATTCTATTTATAGGAGACGACATGTCGCCGGGTCATAGTTTCAATGATGTGCAGGTACGTCTCAAGAAGAGAGAAAACCCTAGATTACATTTAGTATGGAGGAGAGGATGAGATTTACATTGACACACCAATAGTTATGGTATACGAGGGTCTAAGATTCAAACACAGTCTTGGTTCATTCATGACCTATATGAGAGCCCAGGTCCATAGAAGCCCAACGATCCCATCTAGAGTAAGAGAAATGATAGACGTCAAGCCATAACGCAAACCAAGGCGTTGCTTGGGAGGTAACCCGAGATAGTAAGATTAGAAGCAATTTAGGAATTTTGCTCACTTAACCTGGTTTGTTTGTTTTTGATGTGCTAAATTGTAGGTCTGAAGAAGGCATTTAAGTCCCTACAAGTCAAACCGTTGGACCACACAGACAGGTGCATTCCTTATCAAACAAGCAAGGGGAGCAAATATTAGTAGATTTAAACTAGTTACAATAGATAGATTGTTTTTACCTTACAATTACCACACTACCCGTAATCCTATAAAAAACATCCCTCAATAATATGCATCCCCAGATTTGTAAATCCTAATCTCGAAAATCTCCCAACTTAGGATCCCAGTTTCCACCCAACTGTTGTAGCCGCACCCCGCATAACATTCCTTACCACCTTCCTTCATCACAATGACAAACGCCACTCCATTAGCCCCAAATTCATCATCACATCCAACCTTCCATCTTCCTAAACGGGTTTTTAAATTGAGTTTACAAGAGATCAAACATAAGTTTGCATTGCTGCAACTTCCCTGAGTTTGAGAACAAGAGTTGGAGTATTTTCCGGGAGGGAGATATGAGAAAGAAAACTCCCAACCCGTTCCTCAATTTTTGTGCCCTCAGTAATTCCTTTCACGACCCGTGTCTGCAGTCATCTTTTCCCTCTCTTTTATGTAGAAGCCTAGATGTGATCCACACCAACTATTGTCCCGATCCGCGTTACTGTCCATGAAGTTTTACGAAACTAACTTGGATAAAAGAACGTACCAAGTATAGCCTCCTCCCAATAAGATCTATCGAGACCAATGGTGACCAAAAGAGAGAAGAAGTGGTCCACCAAGCAGAGAAACTTGATTAAGAAGTTGAAAGACATAAAGAAGTTTGTGGTAGCAAGCAATGTTACAAGCTGGTTAGCTTTATCACAGATAGGTTTCAACGCATTAGCTCATCATATATTTGACAATGGAAGTTTAGGCAGATACATGTATATCAACCATTTGTGTCTCACGTCTTTTTCTATCCAGTTTATCGCTTCTTTCTTTGTAGGGTTTCGAGTCAATCTATAAGGGAACAAGGAAGTTACTTCTTTTCCATTTGGTTATGACAAAACCAAATAGAAATTGCCTACAATTGAATTGAGTGAGAGAATAGGGTCATGAAGGATCCCACACCTAGATGGTCTTCAATTCAAGTTTCTAAACCCCTTGATTTTGGAGATTGTCCACACACTCCGCGTTCCGAGTAAGCAACGAGAAAAACAACTAGATCACACATCCTCGACTTAGGTTAGGGTGTAAATTGCTCACTATGACTTTTTTTCCACTTCATTGTCAACCGGCTATCACAAAACGACTAATGTTACACCTAGTTCCTGATGCAGTAGTCGAGTATTTGGTAGGTGTCTTTTTTTCCAGAGCTTACAGTGAGTGCAAGACCTAGAGAAAGGTCGAGTGGATCATTAAGGCACGATTTTTGGTTCCACTACTGAAATCTGTGAGATACCCTTGTACATGGACGAGAAATAAGTGGGACCAGTCATTTACAATTTGGATCGAATGAAGAGAGGTGTCGGCCTTACAATGTTGAATGATAATGATATGTTTTGGAACATGTACACTTCTAAGTATCATCAACTCCTACCCCCAAGAGCATTCCCATTAGGACCGACTTCCAGCAGCTTCTACATCCCATCTATATCGCATACATTAGATGCACAAATGTCAGATGTAGCAAAGAGTACATAAGAAGAAGGTACAACTCGAGGTCAACCTTTTCCATGCACCGAATGGAGTGCTGAGAATGGCTGGCCACAGAAAAGGAAGTTATGTATTGACAAACACATTCCAGAATTACTGAGACGACATGAAAGACTTGAGAAGACTATAATAAAGTTATACCGAGAGACACGCAAATATATGGATGAGCTTCATATACAACAGTTGGCACTATGATCCACCCATATCCACGCTTCGTGAGCCACGTTATTTTTCTTTTCTCTTATATATAGTCCTCTTTTTTTGTATTGAGGTCCAAGCTTTATCTATGTATGGGTGGAGAATTTAGGAAGTTTCTCATTTTCCATTAGCTTTACTTTTAAGTGTCGTCTTAAGTGTTAGAGAATATTCTTATGGGTAGTTATAATTGTTTTTGAGGATTTCATTTTATTAAGAAAAGAAAAAAGAAGAGAAAAAGGTTATGAAAAAATAAAAGCAAGAAAAAGATGCATGGAGGCACAAACGGAATCGTCTTTCCTTTTCACCATCACTTCCACCATATTTTTTCTTTCTCTTTCCATACCTAACGTCACCGTCTTCCGTAACGTCACCGTCTTCCGTGGATAACACCATCTCTAGAGCAGAAGATGTCCCACTATCTTTCTTTTCCACATCACCGGATTTTAGGTTTCACAACCTTTGTCTTTGTGTCACAACATCATCTACCATTTATCACAGTTCAAGTAGAGTAAAGACCTTCATACTGAGCATGTATAGTGTTTTTCCTGAGTACCGAAGTCGGTTTTTCCACATAATCTTATCTGCAACCCATATCTTTCATTCTGCCTCTCGTGCCCATTGTTGTTGCGAACCGCGGCCATCTACATGGTGCCTCATTCAAGTTCGTTCAATTTTCTTTGGTAAAGTTCTTCAGCTCTTTTCACTTCATTCCCCTTTAGTCTAGATGCTTTAATTTAATTTCCTTTTACTTTATTTTGTTTTTGATATCTACATTGAGGACAATGAAGAAGTTAAATATGGGGAGAGATAGTTCATCATTGTATATTATTCTCTAGTTTTTCGTAGATTTTATTGAGTCATTATTTAAATTCATAATTAGGTTTATATTTGTTACATTTTTTATTTTATTGAGTCTGTAAATATCGTAATTGTTTAGAAAAATCAAAAGAATGAAAAAAATAAAATAATGAAAAAGTCACAGAAAGAAAAGTCAATTAAAATCGTCGGATGTTTGGAAATCCAACATGCAATTCATTAGATGAACATGTAACATGGACCAGTATAGACTGGTGCAATATGAGGTTATGGGAGATGTGAGAATATGTGAGCCTAAAAAAGAGGAGTGACTAGGTAAAATCGTGAAAAAGGCGCCTTGGTAAAATGAGAAAAAAAGAGTGATCTATAGGTTTCTTCATTTTGGAGTAGGTGACATAGGAAGAGGAGTTATAAGGATAAGTTCATGATTAGTTGATCATGAGCTACATGAAGCTGTTGGCTTTGATCAAATTGTCTATTGACATCTATCTATATTTTGATTTTTCCTAGAGGATTTTGTTGACTAGTTGTTGGAGATTGTGAAATAATTTTCATTCTTACTTTCTGAGACCTTTTCTACTAATTGAGAGAGTTGAGTTTTTGCTTAATCCGGACGAGTAAAGGTCCAAGTATGGGGTATTTAATGTGATCCAATCATTATGGTTTAAATCACAAGATTTATTACACATTCTGAGGAGTTATGAGTTGTATTAGTAGAGTTTTGAGCATCCGAGCTAGAGACGAGCAGATCAAGTATTCAAGGGTTTTTCCACACATTTAGAGGAGAGTAGATTTAGGATATCTATGTGGATACAAATTGTAGGTTCTCCATACACACTGAGTGGAATTGTAGCTTCCTGAAGTGAAGTGTCGATAGAGTCACGGTCACGGCTCGCGCCTTTTCCACCGTATGCCGCACCAATGGTCCGGTCTAGATTTATCCTTTTTACCATGTGATGGATCATTCTATTGCAAAGTCTAAGGAGAACCTCACCAGCCTAAATGATCACCACGCCTTATTCGTCGCGCCCCACGTCTCCACTAGATTAAAGAATCTCCTATTGACCTTCGGAGGAGTATCTAGTAGTTATTAATTA